>NC_045697.1:63615970-63917276 GCF_009834535.1 Camelus ferus
TCCCTGTGCTATACAGTATAATCTTGTTTATCGAGTCTACAATTTTGAAATCCCAGTCTATCCCTTCCTACCCCCCGCCCCCTTGGCAACCACAAGTTTGTATTCTATGTCTATGAGTCTATTTCTGTTTTGTATTTATGCTTTGTTTGGTTTTTTTGTTTTTGTCTTTGTTTTTGGATTCCACATATGAGCGATCTCATATGGTATTTTTCTTTCTCTTTCTGGCTTACTTCACTTAGAATGACATTCTCCAGGAGCATCCATGTTGCTGCCAATGGCGTTATGTTGTCGGTTTTTGTGGCTGAATAGTATTCCATTGTATAAATATACCACATCTTCTTTATCCAGTCATCTGTTGATGGACATTTAGGCAGTTTCCATGTCTTTGCTATTGTAAATAGTGCTGCTATGAACATTGGGGTGCAGGTGTCATTTTAAAGTAGGGTTCCTTCTGGATATATGCCCAGGAGTGGGATTCCTGGGTCATATGGTAAGTCTTTTACTGGTCTTTTGAGGAATATCCATACTGTTTTCCACAGTGGCTGCACCAAACTGCATTGCCACCAGCAGTGTAAGAGGGTTCCCTTTTCTCCACAGCCTCTCCAGCATTTGTCATTTGTGGATTTTGGAATGATGGCCATTCTGACTGGTGTGAGGTGATACCTCATCATAGTTTTGACTTGCATTTCTCTGGTAATTAGTGATATTGAGCATTTTTTCATGTGCCTATTGATCATTTGTATGTCTTCCTTGGAGAATTGCTTGTTTAGGTCTTCTGCCCATTTTTGGATTGGGTTGTTTGTCTTTTTCTTATTAAGTCATATTAGCTGCTGATATATTCTGGAGATCAAGCCTTGGTCGGTTTCATTTGCAAAAATTTTCTCACATTCCACAGATTGTCATTTCATTTTACTTACGGTTTCCTTTGCTGTGCAGAAGCTTGTAATTTTCATTAGGTCCCATTTATTTATTCTTGCTTTTATTTCTATTGCTTGGGTAGACTGTTCTAGGAGAACATTTTTGAGATGTATGTCAGATAATGTTTTGCCTATATTTTCTTCTAGGAGGTTTATTGTATCTTGTCTTATGTTTAAGTCTTTGATCCATTTTGAGTTGATTTTTGTATATGGTGTAAGGGAGTGTTCTAGCTTCATTGTATTGATGGCTTTATTGAGTTGCCAGATGATGATGATTTGTCCCTAGTGTTGGTTTCATATTTAGAAATACACTACATTAGAGGAGAAAAAGGCCCAGGGCCTGGAAGCTGCAGAGTTGAACCCACATTTCCCATAGAACTTAGGAACATCTATCAATGGACATGTGACAATATACCAAGAACAAACAACAGTGTAGAGGCTTTCCCAGCACAATTCAAAGCTTAGGTACAAAAATGCATCCTAGAGTTTGGAAACTGTGTTTTCTTTCAAACCTAGTATTTTCTTAATGAAGGAAAAATTTTAGTTAAAAAGAAGTGCAATGCCAAACAGAGACAAATCAATAAGCAAAAGAAAAAACGTGTAATACACTGTGAGTAAAAGACTTGGAAGGCAAATGCTCAGGTGCAACCCACAAGATGAAGTCAGTTCTTTGCACAGTATTGCGATGAATCTACACTCATTTTAAATGTATTCAGATATTATGTGTCCCAATGAAACCTTTTTAATTTTGTGACTCATTTCACATGTTTCATTATGTCCTTTTTAATGTACCTCTTTTATTCATTATTTTATCTTTTATGGCAAAGTTACTTGCAGTCAATTAGTTAAGTGGTGTAAATGTTTGTGGCAAAGATGTCTGTGAACAAGGTGCTTATGATACCGAACATGAACTTTTCCAGTCATAGTAGGATAACTCTCTAGTAGTCTCTAAATGTTAATGTTACACGTGCACACACACACCCCTTTTATTTTCTTACTTTACTATTATGAGTAGGGCTAAAAAACTGTTGTCCAATTTTCATGGAATATTAAAGGAAAAACTTAAACAAATCATATTGCAGGCAAATTCACTGGTAAAGTCTTTCATGGAGGTATAAATCAGAGAAAATTAAAATTCTTTTTGTTGATTCAGTATGAAAGTATTTATTAAAAGGTGCCAAAGCAAATGCATGAAAAGGAAATACTAAGTCTAACTGTAACAGAGCAGAGCCAGTAAAAGAAAAATCTCTATGTAACCCATGTTAATTCTTTTTTATTACCCTTTTTAGACAATGAAACTCAACCAAAAGTCATTTCCCACCCACCCCCTCACCCTCCTAGGGAACATCAGGCAGTGTCTTGAGACATTTTTGATTATCACAGTTGGGGAATTTTACTGGCGTTTAGAGGATGGGGATGCTGCTTAACATCCCACAATGCACAAGACAATTCAGGACAGCAAGGAATTATCCAACCCAACATGTGAATATAGTCAAGGAGGGAAATTCTGCTCTAGATGTTAGTCGTGAACAATGCTGAAATCTTTATTGGTAACTAAGATGTTTTATAGCACTTTTCAGGAAAATAACAAAGTGCCTTGTTTACTATGTTACAGCGTTATTTTCTGCCTGGGGAAACTCAGTAATGTTGTACTTCTTCACACATTTCTCTAGTCCCGTTCTTAAAACTGACTCAGAACTGAGTCTCTTATAGTTCAAGGTAGCCTATCTTACTCTTCAAGGTTACCTCTGAACAGTTCTGTTTCAGCCCATCACTTTCCCTTGACAAAGTTTGAGTCAAGGTGTCTAGGGAAATGTTAATTATAGACTGTTTTTACATGTGCTTCAATCAGCCCCCATTAGGTTCCAGATCATATACATATTGCATCCTAGAAACACCCTTGAGATCCACATAGACAGAAATCTAATAATGATCGTGAATTTTAAATATGTTTTTGAAAGCTCTAAATTTGGGGACACTAGAAAGAAATCTAAATGATTTTAGCTTTAATATTTTTCTTAGTTCTATCCCCTAATACATTGTCTTGTATATTTCTTTTCTATACAAATGATTTTCATATGTAATTTTAATCACATTGTATACTGACATCCATGTGTTACATTCATATATTGTATCATCTAGTTAACTTTTGTTAGTTATAAAAAATAACTCTGGTATATTAGTGATAAACTTTTGATATAAACCAGACAGTTAAAAGTATTAGAAATCAAATTGATCAACTTAGAAAAATCAAGGAAAATATTTCATCCAATTTAATTTTAGGGAAGCAATTCTCACTTAAAATAGTGTTTGATTTTATTTAATTTTTTACTGATTTTTTTCATTTTAAAAAATACAGGAATTTATAGAAACAAAAATATTCTATCATACAATGTAATTTTTCTTACTAGCAATCATCATTCAGTATTCATTGATCATTTACTATTGACACAATTGTGTAAATTATCCACCCTAGAAATATTTTAGAATATATTCATATTTAAATAATAATTGAAGGTTAAATATGAAACTAAGAAGAATAGACTTTATTTCACCTGCATCCATTTTGACATACATATTTATATATGCATACGTATGTATGCTTTCCTACATATGTTTAATACTGTTTAGAGAAATACTCCTTTTTTTCTTTTATAGATATGTGTGTATTTACACTTTAGTATGTCTACATTTTATAGACATGTGTATGCAGACAATTGTGTATTGACTCATTTTTTGATCCTTCACCGAATAATTGAATCCATAGTATAGGTTTTAATGAGTTGTTTATACCGTAAACCTTCAAATAAAAAGCAACAGACTTAAAAAAAAAAAAAAAAGAAACCCTATCATCTTGTAATTCCACACCCCTTTTCCTGTAGTCTCCATAGTTACCCAAGAAAGTGATAAAGAACTATAGAATTGTCATAACAGAAGAGGTTCTTAAATTTTTCTTCAGTTGTTTTCCACGTTGCTTCTCCAAAAAACAATGTATACCCTCTTTGATGTTAGACAATTTGGTAAAAGTTCATTTATTTTTGTTGATAAATACTTCTACTAAGTCATTATTTAGTTTGTCTTTAGAGATTTTATAGACTCCATTTGAAAGCATATACTTTCTATAATACTTATTATTCACTTATTTAACAGGTGACTATGTGAAACAAAATATTCTGTATTTGCAGCATAAAATATATTTGCCATCAAAAAAAAAACTGAAAAAAAAATGTTTGCCATGCTTCAAAATGAAAGAATTCTAGAGAATTCATAACACTTGCATATTTATTCTTTCAGAACCATGTTTTATTGTAATAAATACATTTTAATAGTTAACATTTTAATTTTTATTGAATTCCAAAAATAAATTAGCCACTTTGATAATTTAAGTTGTTAAATTTTTAGGTTACACTTAAATTACAGTTTGCTCAATATTTCACTGAGTGTTTATCTTATGAAAGTTGACTGAATTAATGTATCACAAGAAGTTGAAGGAATTATTAATATAATTTGCATCCCAATTATCTCAAAAAATGGGTAATGTTAGCTTAATATTTTTTCCTAGTCATTTTTTGATCCTTACGCTTTCACCTTCCACTTAGCGTGGGACTGAGTGAAAACATGTACTGAATGAAAAACAAATGTAATGAACAGGTGGTCTCAATCTTTCTGTGAATATTTCTTTGTATATCCTAGCGAAGCAGGTTTCACCTAGTGAACTAAATAAATAACCAACTAATTAACTAATTTTAATCTATTATCATAGCTTTGAAATTCATTCTAGACTATAGACGGCAAGCAGTCGATTTAAAAATAAAGACGAATGTAATTACTAAGTGATAAAGTAGTTGATTTTCATCAAACTCCTATTTTGTAGAGTTGACCAGTGACTAAAATAGCAATATCACGCAGAGTAAACACTTTCCTGAAAGCGTAATTACTATGAGCACCTAAAGTGAAGAGCTCAAAACACATGCACAATCCCCCACCCCACCCCTACACACAGATGGGGATAGAGAGAAAGAGAAGGCTGGAAAGATAAAGAACAATATTTTACTATATTTATGTTTGTGTTGAGACTATGTGATGTCTCTGCTTTTTATTTACGGCTACTCTACTTTTTCTATAATGAAAACATGTGTTTTATGATAATGAAATGAAGTTTATTTTTAAAATATGTGAAGGAGAACAAGTTTTATGACATACAAAGTTAACAGCCAAAGGGCTGATTCTCAGAACTGCCTGGTGATTTCTGTTTGATTTCACTGTGAGTGGAATTTAAAGTCCTCACACAGTTTCACCCACTCCCTACCCATTCACTTCTGTAACCCCTTCAGCTTCCCTCCTCGCACCTACTCACTTGAGTATTCCTACACTGGTTTTGTTTCTCCTTTGTGTGCATTATCTTCAGCCTCAGGGATTTTTCTCCTCTGATCTCTTTGCCTGATATTCTGCCAGATACCATCAGGCTCAATGCCTCACCTCTTGGAGTTTCCATAGTTTAAATAGTACTGTAAATATCGAGCTCACATTCCCCATTTCCCTTTTTGCTTAATTTTTCTCTTAGCATTTTTACTGTTAGTATGTTGTGTATGTATTATGTGTGTATTTATGTTAGTATTTTATGTCTCCCCATCTGAATACAAACTCAAGGGAGGCAGGGATTTTAGTCTTTTTTTTCACATCCCTACCCCTGCACTTAGAAGAGGAGCTGGTTACAAGCAGACACTCAGTAAGTGTCCTATGAATGAAGGATGTCAGGGGCTTGCCAAGCACAAAGCTGATGTCACTTTACAGGAGTGACACACTTATGTTGATTTTAATCCCTGGTACAAGATCTGGAAAATCACTCCTAAGCGATTACAGCAGGCAAACATTAGATTGTAGAGTAAGGCAAATAGACTGAAGGAGATTAAACCATGTGTAGACATTCTGCAACTCCAAGTCACATTAAATCAAAGTCCCAACAGTAATCATTCCCTCAAAGTGCTTCTCAAACTTTTTATATTGTGGTGCCCATAGAAAATGATAAGATTTGAATTGCATATTGTTGTAAATGGACAAAGTTGCTTGTGCCAGGAAGATACTGCCCTAAGACATTCCACTCTAACCAGGTATCTCATCATACTTGGGATAAATTCTGAAGTCCTTAATCTGGTTTACAACCTTATGTGATCTGATTCCTGATAGCCTGTCTAACTTCAAAAGTAGACCTATTTATTGTTCTTGCCCTTTTGCAATGGCTTCATTTTTATTGCTGGAACAAACTAAAGCCCATCTTCATGAATTTGTTCTAGATGTTTCCTCCCTTGGAAAGTCTCCTTATTACTATTCTGACTCTTGTAATTCAGATCACAGCTTAGATATGAGCTGCTCAGAAAGATTATTTCTTACCGTGTGGCATAAAGAAACCACATAATCACTCTTGTATCACCAGATTTAATGTTCAGCGTAAGATTCATCAACATCTAATATTTTCTTGTGTATACATCGCTGCATTTGTTTAACCTCTCTCTTGGCTTGAGAGGAAGCCTCTCATTCACTGCAACATTTACAACACTTAAAAACAGTCCTTACTAGAAAATATTGTTTAAAATGAATAAATGAGTTAAATTTATTATCAACTCAAAAGTCTTTAATGATATTCCCAAGTATTTTAGAAGTTTGTTTACAACGAAAATGATTTTCTTATATAATTCCAATGAAACAGAAACATTAGTATGTAAATTGTTTCAGGCGAGTTTTTGGTTTAAAAAAGACCTGCTAGCTGTGATCTGGGACACTTTCCTTTTTTCTTTCTTTTTTTTTTTTTGTGTGTGTGTGTCTTTATATAAATATATATATATGTGTGTGTATATATATATATATAGTTATTGAAGTATAGTCAGTTTACAGTGTGTCAGTTCCTGGTGTACAGCACAATACTTCAGTCATATAGGAACATACATATATTTGTTTTCATATTCTTTCACCATAAGTTACTACAGGATATTGAATATAGTTCCCTGTGCTGTACAGTAAACTTGTCATTTATCTATTTTGTATATAGTGGTTAGTATCTGCAAATCTTGAACTCCCAATTTATCCCTTCCCACCCTCCCCCCCACTGAGTAAGCATAGGTTTGTTTTCTATGTCTGTGAGTCTGTTTCTGTTTTGAAAATGTTTGTTTGTCCTTTTTTTTTTTTTTTATTCCATATATAAGTGATATCATATGGTATTTTTCTTTCTCTTTCTGGCTTCACTTAGAATGACATTCTCCAGGTCCATCCATGTTGCTGCAAATGGCATTATTTTATTCCTTTTTTATGGCTGAGTGGTATTCCATTATGTAAATATACCACAACTTCTTTATCCAATCATCTGTCAGTGGACATTTACGTTGTTTCCATGTTTTGGCTGTTGTAAATAGTGCTGCTGTGAACATTGGGGTGCGTGTGTCTTTCTGAATTAAGGTTCCCTCTGGATATATGCCCAGGAGTGGGATTCCTGGGTCATATGGTAAGTATTTTTAATCATTTAAGGAATCTCCATGTTTTCCATTAGGGCTGCACCAAACTACATTCCCACCAGCAGTGGGAACTGAATGGAGAAAATATTTGCAAAAGATGAGACTGACAAGGGCTTAATTTCCAGAATATATAAACAGCTCATACAACTTAAAAACAAACAACCCAATCCAAAAATGGGCAGAAGAACTAAACAAGCAATTCTCCAAGGAAGACATACAAATGGCCAATAGGCACATGAAAAGTGCTCAATATCGCTAATTATCAGAGAAATGCAAATCAAAACTACAATGGGAATCAACTCATATCAGTCAGAATGATCACCGTTCAAAAGTCCACAAACAATGAATGCTGGAGAGGCTGTGGAGAAAAGGGAACCCTCCTACATACATTGTAAGAAGTGCTATGCTGTTGGTTTATGCAAGTATTTTCTGGGAGGCATGGATGCGGAACTCCATCTGATGTTCTTAATTGAGGACAAATCTAAAAAGAGAATATCATTTTGCCTAATAAACAAAAGGCAGTAAGTAACTGCAGGTCCATGAAATATCAAAGGCATAGAAAGAGGAGAGAACGTGGGGAATAACAAAACATTGTGAAACAACTAGAAAAATGGCTGGTAAACAGTACAGAAAAGGTAAGGTTTAGATTTTTAAACTGACAGTGTCTCCTGGTGAATAAATTTTGTATCTCTTCAAATATTTAGGTAACGCAGCAGCCTAGCCGATCATTACATACTGACATACAAAATGATCAAGAACTAGGACATCTGCCTTGGCTCCTGAAAATAATAAATTAATTTCAATTTACACCTGCAGGGAGCTTGAAGAAGTTATATTCACTCAGTTGGGAAAAATAGAAGAGGTACTTTGAGTTACTCCAGAGAGCTTCTAAATTAGCTAGGGGACCTACAAATGCTAGTACCTAATTAAGAGCACCTGTTGGACACTTTTATGAAATCCTTTCAGGTTTTTTTTTTTGAAAACGTGTTTATGTACACTTCAGGTTTTAATGTTTAAGATCCATGAATTTTCTCTGAATTAGAAATAATCCTTATTTTGTAATCACTTGCAATCCAAATGGTCATGGGCAAAGTAACTATATGTTAAAGTAACTGTCAATCTCCGCCACACCATCTTATGATAAGTAACCAGCACTTGGCTGGCTTCTTTATCTCCTTTCTAAATCCTGAAAGCAGTTGAAAGGAAAAAAAAAAAAAAAAAAAAGGCAGGGCCTCAGCCCTCATCTTCAAAATGCTGTGGCTATTGACTATATCCCATGTGGTCTTCCTATCTACCCCTTGGGTAAGGTCTCCTCTCTAGGAACATTAGCTAGCATGTTTCTGCTTGAATTTATAATAAATTTTTTTTCCCTTCATGGGACTCCTGGGGCAGGATGTGTGTTATGCAGAAAGGCATGCTTCATTGCAGTTCAGCAAGGTGCCTGTGGCCTCCTTGCCAACCTTAAAGGCAGACTTCCATCCTTCTTCTGCCCCTGTTTCTTTTTACATTATTGAGGTATAATTTTTTAAATGTTAAAAACATGATTCTCATAAAATATAAAATGAATGTCTATCTAAGATTTTATTCCATACAGTAATTAATTAGGTTATCAGTGAGGTGTTAAAATGTTTCATATTGCATTTGAGTAACTAGGTCTTTATAGGCAATGAGGAATGTAGAATAAGATTGCTGGCGTTGTCTGATCAGACAGATTACTTACATCTCCACTGTGTATACTATATGGTAACATCTCGTATGGAATTATAAAATAACCTTATGAGTAGGAGGTCAGTGCACCATGCTATGCACAGCCAGAACATCCAGTAGTCTCTTTACCTGTTTCCTGCATTTGTATTGTATTTCTGAGGTCCTGTCCTCAAACAGCTTCCTGAAATTGTTGTTGAAGAGTAAGGTCTGTTAGATTTTTAGCCCCTCATTTAGAATTGATCTTTAACATTTGAGAACTCAATTGTTATTACTGCAATTGTATAATTGTGATTATTGCTTATTTCTTGATAGTATTCCCTGAGTTATTTCTTCTTAACTCCTAACTTCTTATTCTAGGTGCTAATGGTGACAGTAACAGATACACATCTCAGACCCAAATGGCCAGACCTGATGGCCTCAACTGGATACATGGTGTGTTCTCAGAGATTCTGAGAAATAGACCACACCATCTGCCCTTGAACACTTTAATAGTGTTTTTACTAGGCATTTTATTCATCTTCTTGCCACTATGATGCATCATAAACTTAACCTCCAAACCGAGTGGCAACAAGCATTCATTTCTTTGCTCATGGGACTGTGGTTTGGCTATGGCTGTGCCAGGTTCTGTAGTGATTTTCTGGCTTTGATTCCAGGCGAAGGCACCACATGCTTCCTCATATTTCTTGAACTGGGGGCCGGTCATGGCATATTCTTCTTGTGCTAGATCACCAGAGGGCAGAACCATACCCACTGCATGATTATTGCATTACAATATCCCCTTCACCAAAGCCAGTTTCTTTACAAAGCACAAATCCATGGAGCAGGAAGTATATTCTGCCCACAGTGAGAGGAGGAGGAAAGCTAATGTTTGATTAACAGAAATTCAAACTATCAAAAACATGTATTTTATGAGACATTGATTCCTAATAAACCAATTCCTAGGTAGTGTATGTAAACTAAGATGGGCACTTCCTGGGGTGAACACTGCACAAAGGGAATCTTGTAAGATACTAGATGGATATACAGAAGTTAATAGTAATGATTGTTCTATTTCTTGAGCACTTAGTCCATGAGAATAAGTGCCAGGTTACTTGATCAGATGTTAAGATCTGTTTTCTCTGATGCTAAAAAGAAACTACTAAGTAAATTCTTAAAAATAAACAGACTCCAAGAGGGTAAATTGTCCCAAGTTCACATTGCTAGTAAGTGGCAGACCTGGCCTTTCTTTTTCTTCTATTTGTAACTTACTTATGTCAGGCACTGTACTAAATGTTTATAGATCTTGCACCATTTTATTCTAAAAATAACAATAAGTACCCCCTATTTTTTAATGAGAAAACTAGGATTAATAGGATTAATTAACATGCCAAAGATAAATTAGAGACTATTACCTGGAACTTCCATATATAATCTGTGATCAGATGAAGGAATAGACCTCAAATTCCTAAGTTTTGTCTCTGCGGCTTTTCTCTTTTTCTTCTCTGATAGCAATCTGTCTTGTTTGTCTACCTCAGTTTACCCATATCTTGCATATCTTGACCTTAAATCCCAATACCTCTCTTCTTGCCTCTGACCTCTGAGCTCTTGACCCTAATTTTGCCATTTGATGCACTTTTTGTACTCTTGACCTCACTTCCACTTTTCTATGTGTTTCAGACTAATAACCCAGTTCAGACTGTCAATCATACCTTTTGCTTCAGCATTGGATCTGCCTATTCTTGTCTCTGAATTGTGTCCCAGCATGACAGCTCAGCAAAAAGGGCCCAAATCCCATCCCTTGGAGATAAGGAAATATTACAATTTTGTAATAATTGGATACCTAATGCTGTGAGTTAGAATGGAAAGATACCTGAAATTACATTTCACAGGGCATGTCTGTTCACGTTATTTTCATTAATCATTTCTTTTTAAGAAAGATTTCATTTAATACTTTTCTATGCAAAACACTGAGAAGCATGGTTCAGGAATACAGAGACAAAAATTAGACATTACTTAGAAATGAATTCCCCCATTAAGAAAATTATACTGACTAGAGGAACTACATTGTAAAATAAAATGCCTTGTTTCTAACCTTTGCATCTCTCCTTTGCCCACAGTAGAGACATTTGATCTCTCACCTAATTTCTGGTGTCTCATCAGTCTATTTGTTGCCCCTACTTCTGTCCTACACAGTCTGCTCAGTGATACTTCCTACCTGAGAGCTCAATTTCACCTCATTCCTAACTACTCTGGACTGAAGCAGGAAGCAATTTTGTCTGATCTGCACTCTTCTCAGCCCAACACCAGTCTGGAGGAATTTAGTCGTGTCTTCCTCCTTTCTATTTTTCTGTGAACAAATGCCTCACTGCTGACCAGTGGGCTCTCATTTTGGTTGTGTCAAATGTTCACTTGCCCAGAATTCTTACTGGAAGAATGGAACCACTGTACCTGGAGTCCCGACTCTTGACTCCTTGCTACTGGAGCTGAAACTATGTTCCTATTCTTAACTGTTAGAAATCCCTAGACCCAGTCTAGTCTAAGAAGTTGTGAATACTTAGAACCTTAAGGTAATTAGACAGTGCTGTAAGTGCTTCACAAATACTTTAAGGGAAGTAGTATTATAATCCCTGTTTTACAGGGAGGTAACTAAGGGATAAGTAAGGATGGCTATAGTCAGATCCTCCTCTACCTATCCAGTACCTGTCAAATGATTCTGCCTAATTCAAGTATAGACCTTCTAGCTTGCCCCTTTCTCCTACTCATATATACATTTTTAAACATACGTACCGTGAGATAACAACTGTGAATCCAGTCAGCTACCAAAAAAGATCAACCATTATGTCGCCTGGTCCATCTTTCAGCATTTTACCTTATGAATGGGGCATGTAGGTACATGTGCATACCTGTAATAGATGCATGTGTGAAACTTACTGAAAATGCAACATTGTGTCCAAAGCAAAAAAAAACAACAAAAAAATTCAAAACTCTTCGTGCTACCATGCTACAAAATATTAAAGATATTGAATATAGTTCCCTGTGCTATACAGTAATAGGTCCTTGTTGTTTCTCTATTCTATATACAGTAGTGTGTATCTGTTAATCCCAAATTCCAAATTTATCCCTCCCCCTTTCTGCATAGATAGCTGTAAGCTTGTTTTCTATGTCTGAGTCTGTTTCTGTTTTGTAAGTAAGTTCACTTGTGTCATTTTTTAGATACCCCGCACAAGTGATATCATGTGGTGTTTGTCTTTCTCTGAGTGACTTGACTTAGTATAATGTCTACATCCATTCATGTTGCTGTAAATGACATTATTTCATTATTTTTATGGTTGAGTAATATTCCATTGTGTGTATACATATATGCCATATGTATATATATACATACCACTTCCTTATCTATTCATTTGTCAATTGGATATTTAGGTTGGCTTCCACGTCTAGATTATTGTAAATAGTGCTGCTATGAATATTGGGGTGCATGTATCTTTTCAAATTAGAGTTTTCACAGGATATTTGCTCAGGAGTGGAATTGATTAATCATATGGTAGCTCTATTTTTAAGTTTTTAAGGAACTTTCATACTGTTTTCTATTGTGGCTGCACACAATTATATTCCCACCAACAGTATAGGAGAGTTCCCTTTTCTTTACACTCTTCTCTAGCATTTATTATTTATAGACTTTTTGATGATGGCCATTCTGACCACTGTGAGGTGGTACCTCATTGTGGTTTTGATTTGCATTTCTCTAATAATTAGTAATGTTGAGTCTTTTCATGTGCCTGTTGGTCATCTGTATATTTTCTTGGAGAAATGTCTATTTAAGTCTTCTACCCATTTTTTTGACTTGGTTTTTTTGTTTGGTTTTGTTTGATACCGAGTTATATGAGCTGTTTGCATATTTTAGAAATCCTTTGTCAATTGCATCATTTACAAATATTTTCTCCAAGTCTGTAGATTGTCTTGTTTTGTTTTGTTTATGGTTTCCTTTGCTGTGCTAAAACTTTTAAGTTTAATTAGGTCCCATTTGTTTTTTATTTCCATTACTCTAGGAGATGGACACAGAAAAATTTGCAATTTATGGCAAAGAATGTCCTGCCTATATTTTCCTCTAGGAGTTTTATACTATCCAGTCTTACATTTAGTCTTTTAATCCATTTTGAGTTTGTTTTCTTTGTATACAGTGTTAGAGAATGTTCTAATCTCATTCTTTTACATGTAGCTATCCAGTTTTCCCAGCACCACTTATTGAAGAGACTGCCTTTTCTCCATTTTATATTCTTGCCTCCTTTGTTGAAGATTAATTGACTTTAAGTCTGTTGGTTTATTTCTGAGCTCTCTATTCTGTTTCATTGATCCATATATCTGTTTTTGTGCCAGTACCATACTGTTTTGATTACTGCAGCTTTGTAGGACAGTCTGAAGTCAGGGAGCGTGATTCCTCCAGCTCCATTCTTCTTTCTCAAGATTATTTTAGCTACTTTGGGTCTTTTGTGTTTCCATACAAATTTAAACATCTTTTGTTTCAGTTCTGTGAAAAATTCATTGGTAATTTGTTAGGGATTGCACTGAATTTGTAGATTGCCTTGGGTATAGTATGGCCATTTTAACAATGTTGATTCTTCCAATCCAAGAACGCAATATATCTTTCTATCTGTCTGTGTTGTCTTCAGTTTCTTTCATCAGCATCCTATAGTTTTTGGAGTACACGTTTTTGCTTCCTTAGGTATTTTATTCATTTGATGTGATGGTTTATGAGATTAAAGCAGCATTTATTCAGTTATCCACTTAAATTTTAACTTAAAATGTTTAGATTCATAAATATAAAATTCAAACTTACATGCATTTGCTGAATTTACTACTCAGCATAATAGAAATATATTACAATTAGAATAGATTAGAATATGCATAATAGACTTTAATATCAATATAATGTAGAATTATCTTTGTTTGATCTTAAAGTTGACACTTGATTCCTGAAATTAATTAATTTGAATTGATCCCTTACTGTTAGTTTGATGGCACTAACAAAAAAATAAGTAAGACCAGAAGAGTCAGTATTCATAGTGATTATCTAATCTCATTTCAGGAAAAAACATTGTTTAAAGTCCTTGTTCACTAGGCATGTTTTCTGCCCTAATGAGAATTCATTCAGTTCTCACAACCTCTGAGGAAGGCTTTGTCTCCATTGGAGAAGAAGCTGTGATTTAGAGTGGTTCAGTAATTTGTCCATGGTCAGATGGATGGTAAGTCATGGAATCAGGAATAGGCCCCAAGTTTTGCTAAATCACTGAGCATTCTGCAACATTTGTGTTCTTTCAACCTCTCAATTATGATGCAGTCTTTTAAAGTCCTTTTCCATGATACAAGATAAAAATAGTAAGATATATGTGAGCATGAGAAATGAAAGAGGGCAAGATTATTGATTTCTCTTTTGTTATAAAAATTGAAATGATGACTTTTACCAAATCATGGGCAAAACAATGAATAAGAACTTTTTACTTCCATATTTACTACACTATTTAAACAAAGCAGGAAAGAATATTAACTTCACTGCATTGGCTTAATTTTTATATAGGAATATCTCTAATCTCAATTTAATTTGACAGGAAATTAAAGGAGTAATTGAAATTCTGAATATTTATATACCGTGAATCTTGTTTCTCAGAATGTGCCTCAGTGGGCCACATAACTGATCTTTTTAACTGCATGTAACTGTATTACATCTGGGATAAATGTAAGGCTTGTAATATGCATTTGAAATATGTAATGTTTAAGCAAGGAATGTATCATAATGTACATACAGATGACAGAATATTAAGAAACAGCAAAAGACAGGATATCTTCGGGTACTACCTTCCAATATCTGGGTAGTTTTACAGACATAAAAGGATTATTTTTTATACTTACTTTAGCCAGAGTGTGCATGTTTTTAATATACAGCTATTTTAAAGTTTATTTATTCACTTTTGGATAATGAAAAATTCCAGTAGTCACTGAAGGCAGTTTATTAGTATTAATGATAATATAGCCAGAGTAGCATGAAAGGAACAAGTTATAACATGAATTTAGGTAATTATATAATATTCTCTTTAAGAAAAGCAAAAATAATTTTTAAAATCTGAATGCTGTTAATTTTTTGGTAAAATGTAAATCATACTGGATTTTAATACATTGCTAACCACTCAGATTTTAATTTTAAATATATATTTTTGTATATCTATATATGTTTATTGAAATATATAGTCAGTTTACAATGTTGTGTCAATTTCTGGTGTACAGCATATTATTTCAGTCATACATGACCATACATACATATGTTCCTTTTCATATTCTTTTTCACCATAAGTTACTATAATGTACTGAATATAGTTCCCTGTGCTATACAGTATAAACTTGTTGTTTATCTATTTTATGTATAGTAGTTAGTATCTGCAAATCTCGAACTCCCAGTTTATCCCTTCCCACCCCCTTCCTCCTCTGGTAACCATAAGTTTGTTTTCTATGTCTGAGTTTGTTTCTGCTTTGTAAATAAGTTCATTTTTGTCTTTTTTAAAAATATTTTAAATTTAAATATGTATTTTAATGAGTAATTGTTATTACATATTTGCAGTTGTATTGAAAAGTCCTTACCAATCTATTTTCATCTATTGTTCTATTTGAAGGTATTTGTGGATGCTAACATTGACTTTAAAATTATGAAATAAATCTGACCTGAAGATCTGTTGCATAGCATCTTGAATCTGAGGATGCTATATAACAGAATCCTGGGACCAGGATTTTCAGTCTCTGAATTATGGAAATTGATACAGATGATAGATAAGTAGACACAGGCACGGATATAATTTTTTTAGTATCTGTTATGGATTTTTTTGGGTCCCCCCCCCCCAAATTCATATGTAGGAGTCCTAACTCCCAGTACTTTATAATGTGATGGTATTTGGAGGTTGGGCCTTTGAAGAAGTAATTAGGGTTGAACGAAGTACTTTAAATGAGGTGGGGCCCTCATCTCACGTGACTAGTATTTTATAAGAAGAGGAAGATAGGCCAGGGTTGCTCATGCGCAGAGAAAAGGCCTTTTGAGCACACAGCATAAAGGCAGTAATCTGCAAGCCAAGAAGAGAAACCTTAAGGGAAACCAAACCAACTGATTACCTTGATCTTTCACTTCTAGCCTCCAGAACTGTGTGGAAATGAGTTTGTGTCATATAAGCCACCCATTCTGTAATATTTTGTTGTGGTGGAACTAGCAAACGAATATAGTCTCTTACCGTATATTGAAAGATTCAAATAAAAATTCTGTAGAACTTTGAAAGTTAGGAGTTACCGTCGGATGTTTTACTTTCTCCTCATTTTGTTATTTGGGTAAGGATTTAATTCTGCCATTTATTAACTTTGTGACCTTAAATATCTCACTAAACTTCACTTGTATGGGTAACTTCATTTTAAAAAGTTACATGTTTATCTCTGAAATTGGTTCTTTGCTCTAAAATTTTCTATTTTCAGTATTGCAAACATAATAAGTGTATACAAGGCAACTAACCTAAGGAAAATATTTGCCACTGATTATGGCAGGTGGTGTTGATATCTTAGTTTATATTAAAAGGCAGTACACATTATTAGAAAAAGGTATTGAGAATCAAAATAATAAATTGGAGAAGGGAATGAATGTATGATGTAAGAAAAATACATTTAAATATGATTAAGAAAAAGTGAAAAAATGTTGTCATCCAAATGCAGATAAAACAAGGTTTCATTTTTCATATACAACATTTGAAATATTCAAAATTTAGTTGTAGAACATACGATATATTTACTGCTACTGTAAGAATAATTAGCATTAATTTCTTGTCAAGTAATTGACAGTAGGAATCAGGATTAAAAGAAATATTCACAGCTTTCAACTCCATAATTATATTTCTGGAGATCTGTCTTAAAATATAAACCAAAATAGTATAAACACTTTAAGATTAAAATCATGACTGTAGCATTATTTATAATAGTAAAAACTAGAAAAATCCAGGGATGCAGCCGTAAGTGAATATTTAAATAAAGCTTGTTATGGTAATTTTGGAAATAAATAAAAATAAAGCAGATGCATCAAGGGAAATACTGCTGGAGAATACAAACTATTATGTTATCAGCAGTTATAGGTGATTAAAATGTGGCTGATTATTTTCTCCATAAGCTTTTAAACATTTTCAAGTTTTCTGACTATTCCTTCTTGCAACATACCCAGTTAATTTCTGACCCAAAACCATTTTACATTTCTTTCTTACTAACAAAACCCTGAGTATTTTAGAGAAGCATATGCCCAGCTAAAAAAACTAATTTAGCTTCCTTTAACGATAATGATGATTACATCAGACAGTTGTACTTGATGAAATATAAGCAGAAGAGATTGAATGAGGCGTCCAAGAAATTTCTTTAAAATGGATTGGTCTTTTATGGCAGCCACCTTTTATTTTCTGTCCTTCCCCTCTTCATACCTGGAATTAAAATACGATACTGGATGTGAAACAACCAACTCGTGACCACAAGACCACAGATAGGATTCTAAAATCCCACGCCAAGGAAGGCTTAGCAGAAAGACAGAAAGCATCTGTATTTCTCATATCATTTTGGATACTGCTCCAGCCCTGAGCTACCTACTTCCAGACTTTTTTTTGAGGTGATCAATGTGTTGATTATTACTTTTTTTACTGAAGAATAGTCAATTACAATGTGCCCATTTCTGGTGTACAGCACAATTTCTCAGTCAGGCATTTACATACATATATTCATTTTCATATTCTTTTCCATTGGTTATTACAAGATATTGAATATAGTTCCCTGTGCTAAATAGAAGAAACTTTTTTTTTTCTTAAGGGACAAAAATTCATTCCTAATTTGTTTAAGCCATTGTTTAATTATGGTTTCTGATGCTTCCAGCTAAAAGCAATCCCTGACATCTTTATATATGTATTGCATACATACATATAGATATTATTTATTTTGTATATTTTATATATTTAAATTGATTAGATAAGTTTCTAAAAACTATAAAAATACACATTTGCAATTATATATATACGTATATGTATATATAAACAGATAGGAGTACACTTGACAGAGACAGAACTATACACAAAGTATATGTATATATAGGTATGTAGTTTTTTCAAGATTTAGCTCAAAGCAAGTCACTTAATCATTTATATCTTAGATTCCTCACTGTTAATAGGAGGATAATGGTAGTATTTTCCTTGTATTTGTGTGTGTGTGTGAATTTAAATACTTAGAACAGTATTAGAAGTTTATGAAGTTCTCCATAAATGCTGTATCTAAATCATGGTTTGCAGTCAACTTGCATAATAGATCCTAATCTGCCATGTTAAAGATACCTCTCAGGAATTTATCTTTCCAAAATGTCTATTATTTTCTTTTCTTTTTCATTGCTTCATTAAATCTGCAGTTAATATATTTATGTCACATGAGTCTAATTTAGATTCAAGGTATAATGCTGAATTTCCTAACATAGCTTCTCAATATGAAAAAAAAAATTTCTTTAGTATGAACAAAAATGAGTCAGAATGAGATTGAAATTGTGATCTCCAAATTAGCTTTGTGTTGAGGATCTATAGATTGTAACTTAGTCTGTCTCTCTGTTAGGTTAGAGATGTTTCCTGGGGAAATGTGAAGTTTACATATTTTCAGTGCATGATTTGTAAAGATGCCACTGATGGGAATTATTTATGTGATAGTCTTTAGAAAGCTTACGTGATAAACTTCAGTTCTTAAAAGATTTTACTTCAAAAACTGTTCTCTGAATTTTGTTTTCTGTTTTATCAGAAACCTTTTAATGTCACATATTTAAATTTTAAGAATATTGAAAGCAAGATTAATTGTCTATTAAATTAAACGTTAAGTAGAATCATAAATGTATTCTGGAAGAGAAAAAACAACAAACAACTACTTATACGCATTTAAGTATTTTAAATTTGTATTTTTGAAAGCACAGCCAATTGGACACCTGTATAGTCACCAAAACTACCCTATTTATTTATTTATTTATTTATTTATTCATTCATTCATTCATTCATTCATTCACTCATTCATTCACTCATTCATTCATTCATTCACTCCTTAAAGCTTTATTGAGGGCTTATCATGTATTAAGCCTTCTAGGTGATAAGGATGAATAGAACAGATAAAGACCTATTCTTGTGGAGTTTATTTGCTGACATATTTTATATTTAAATGTAATGTACTTACTCATTTTCCAAAATAGGTGTTAGGAAAAATGTTTCCAAATTTGTTAATATGGTGTGTGTGGCATATTCCACTTGCTCATTTATTTGTTCTTTCTGCAAGTATTTATTGATTATCTAATACGAATGAAGTACTTATAATAGTTATTTAGGTGATTCACAAAGACACTTGAGGCTACACTTTTCTGCCCTCTGCCATGTGAGTTGCTTTGGCAAATAAAATGTGAGTGGGAGTCATGAGTTTTGTTACTTATGAGTAGATTTAAAGGTCAAAGTGATTCTGAACGATGGGGCAAATGGGGCCTCCATTTAGCCTGTGTGATTGAGTGACTGTGATGCATAGAGCTCCGTTCCAGATTTCACATTGCCTTGTAGACTAAGGTAAAACGTTTTCACTGCGTTAAGCCATGAAATGCTGAAATTGTTTTTGTGAGTGAGGCATAACTTAACATATGCTGACTGCTACAGCACCATTCTGGGTGCTGAGGCTGTAATAAGTGAGCAAAGCAGATAAAGTACCTGCCTACATGGACCTTATGTTCAAGCAAAGAAATTAAAAATTGAATATAATAACGATAAATTGATTTATAACATGATGACAGTGAAAAGTGCATTAGGATAAAGTTTAGTAAAGAGTTATAGAATGGTAGTGGATTCTATTTTAGATGGAATGATCAGGAAAGCGGTTTTTGCAGAGATCTGATTTAGAGGACATCCCTCAGGGAATGCACTAGCAACTGTGTTGCAACAGGACCAGCACACAGGTTCTAAACACAAACTATGGGTGCAGACTGTACCCCCCATGCACTAGCTCTTGTAAATATCTGGAGAAACAGTAAGGAAATGGGGAGGCTCTGAGGCAAGAGAGTGGTCCATGTGAACAACGTGGAGCCCAATGTGCTTACAGTAGACTGAGGAAGGGGGAGACTTGTAGGAGGTGAGAATTTAAAGGTTGTGTGAATGCACAGGTCAAATAAAGCCTCATAGGCCTTGGAAACAAGTGAGAAAAAAAAATGTTGAACACAGGAATGATATGATTTGACATAAGAGTTTAAAAGATCACCTTGACTTCTTGGCAGAGAATAACCCAGAAGGGCAAGGGTGGCAGCAGAGAGACCATTAGGACACTGTGGTGGTCCTGGGAAATTGTGTTTGAGCCAACACAAAGTGTCAAAATAAGAATATTTGAAGATTGAGCCAACAGGGTTGCTTTGACACTGTGATTATGAGATGAAGGGAACAGGGGGGTGTAAGAACAGATTAACGACAAAGCCTTGTCCTAGATGAAGGAATGTGAGGATGACTGTCTGGAACAAAAAGAATGAGAAATTAGATCTCATGCTGAATTCCACAACAGAGTTGACCTTGATCTAGATTAAGGGGCTAATACTCTATCACAGTTATTCCTTCCTCTCAAGGAGTGTTGTCTAAGATTCATATAGTGCACACTGTTGTTGATATCCCACCCCTAACCTCTCGACAAGTTACCATTTCCGTGCTCTTGGTCCAACTCCCAGTCAGCCAGCACCTTTGCCTGAGGGCTGTACAGGTAGATGCAAAGTGCCAGGGAATTAATTCTCTCAAGGGGAAAACCCTCAAACAATTTCTTACAGAATTTGGGTAAATAACTCAGCTCCCTAACCTCTTGGGCAGAATAACTCTGAGGTACTCATTTCACATGGGCACCTAGAGCTTCCTGGTGGGATTAAGCTCCAATTTTCCAGTTAGGTAATATGTTTGAAAATGTACCTTGTATGTGTTTTTTTTTTCCCTTCCCTGAGTCACCTGTCTATTCCCTGATGGTATTTCCTAGTGTTAGCTCCCTTCAATAAACTATTGGCAGGTATTTCTTGACTTATAGCATGTTAGTGTCCCTATAAACCCATTATAAATTGAAAATATCATAAGTCAAAAGTGGATTTAATACACCTAACCTACCAAACATCATAGCTTAGCCCAGCCTACTTTAAATGTACTCACAACACTTCCATTAGCCTACATTTGGGGAAAATTATTTAATAATAACTATTGAATACATCATGTAATTTACTGCATACAGTGCTGAAAGTGAAAAACAGAGTGGTTGTATGGAAAGAGAATGGTTGTAAGTGTATCAGTTGTTTACCTTCATGATCCTGTGGCTGATGGGGAGCTGTGGCATCTACCCAGCATCACAGAGAGCATTGTACCACATATCACTAGCCCAGGAAAAGATCAAAATTCAAATATTGAAGTATGGTTTCTACTGAATGTGCATGGCTTTCCGACAGTTAAGTCAAAAAATTGTAAGACGAATCTCCCTAAGTCAGGGCCTGTCTGTACTCAAATCCTTTTCTCAGGATCTGCTTCTAGAGAAACCCAAATTAAGACAGTTCATACACAAAAAAAATGTTATTGAAGTTGAATATTTTCTTAAAAATCAATGGTTTTACTTAGAGTGAGTCAACATTTACTGATGGTGCATAGGTACAATATTGCAAAGACTCTCACATTTAATCTTCAAAGCATATTTATAGAGTATACAATAATTTATATAGTAAATTTGGAAATTATTCATTTGGGTTGCTAGAGAAGGAAGTAATTATTTAAACAGAAGTTTCAAACATGATAAGGCAAGAGTTCTTTTTTTTTTTTTTTTTCTGTTTTATTTACTAATGAATTCCAATGACCTAGAAGAGTCCTTGGCATATACATGCACTTAATGAGTATTTTAAAGAACACTTAAACTAAAAATAGTTCATCTCCACCTGGGGCGGATGTTGTTTTTGATAGGGAACCCAGACTCAAGAGGGCACCTATTTGAGCTATAAAGGAGAAAGGAGTTTCCAAGCAAGCTGCAGAGATCAAGTGAAGCAGTCAGTGGAACAGCACGTATAAGATCCCTCAGTGTTGTGGATGTTGTACATGCTTTAGAGTTGTTTTAGCTAAGACTCAGAGTAGTGAAACAATGTGTTCACAGTCTCAAGACTGATAAATAAAAAAGACTAGATTTGAGCTCACACTTGTCTCTCCCTCCCCTCACCTTAACGTTATCTTGAACTCTTCTTGAGAATTGGCCAAGGTTTGGCAGTTACGCTTTAGAAAACCTGGGTGTAAGACTATGTTTTTATAACAGAGACTTTTTTTTTTTTTTTGACAAGTGCCTTAGTCAGCTTGGGCTGCTATAAATAATAACCATAAATTGGATGGCTTAAACAACAAACATTTATTTCTCATAGTTCTAGAGGTTGGGAAGAGCCTTCTTCCTGGTTTGCAGGCAGCAAGTGTATCTTTACGTGGTGGAGAAAGAAAGAGCTCTGGATTCTTCTTCCAGTTCCATCGTGGGAGCTCCACCCTCATGACCTGATCTAAACCTAATTACCTCCCAAAGACCCCGCCTCCAAATACCATTCCACTGGGGATTAGGTCTTCAACCTATGAATCTGCGGAAGGACACAAATCTTCAGTCTATAGCAATTAGCATAAATTTACAGGATAGTTTCAATATTACTTCTCATTGTAATCCGGAACCAAAATGAGAAAAAAGAATTCTAGAATAGATCCAATGGGATGATGGGAAAGGAAAGGCAGGTACTTACTCTTCCATGTTCTAACAAGTAAATGGCAATACATGAACAAAAAGTCTTGCAAAATATGATAAATTACAACATACTTTAAAAAAAATCTGAAATAAACAAGTAGCCATCAGCAAAGAGGATAAAATTCAACTAGCAGGTGCTCCCACAAAGGTGAAAAGAGGGTTTTCCTTTGAAGAGACTGGAAAATGTAAGAAAAAAATCTTCTCTAATAAGACTTTTATAATAGGTTCCTGAGACTTGAGACCCTACAGCCAAAACAAAACAAAACAAAGCAAAACAAAAAATGGACAGAGTCCTTAGAATCAGACCGATGGACCCACACTCACTGGCATCCTCAGGCTGAGAACACAGTTCATACTCAGAAGTACATTTAAGTGCATCTCCTCAGGTTTTCTGTGACCTCAATCGGTCGCCCCTCTTTTCAGTCCCTCTCATTTACCTGTCAGAAGTGTGACTTATACATACTCTTTCTACCCTCGCCTCCAGCAGAGGGACCCAAGCACATTCCTTCATGAATCATTATCATAACCTTTTAAACACTTGGGAGTCTTTTCAAATAAAAGCAAGAAAGAAGTTGAGATTTTTGAATTCCAGTTTTGCCCTTGGATAAGAGTAATCAGTTATTAAGTTATCATATTTTTATAGGGGACATCTCATGTCATTTTTAAGATTATTTACACATCATTCTTTGTCTAAAAAAAGTGTCTATTACTCTAATTCCCGAAGTCTAATCTTATTTTTTTCTCCTGATATACTAAAGAAATTATTTTCAATAACTCTACCCTGTTATTTTGTGAAATTCACTGTCAATAATTTGAGTAGAGAACTGGATATCTAGTTCCAAAGTCTCTCTTACTGAAATTCTCTGATGCTCTGCCTAAATATTTTTTGAACCCTCTCCAGAAGTGTTCATTATTAGAAATAGCTGGAGAGTTGTGTCTAAAACTGTTTTCTGATGATATAGAGCCCCAGGGACCCTAGGATAGCAAGACTTTTGTGTATTCCAGCAAGACTAACAACCCCAAAGAATTTTTAAGAAGAAATTAACTTAAAAATATCACAAAACAAGCACTAAAAGGAAGGAAATAGAAGTCATATATTTAGGCTATTAGACATTCTTTTCTTGCATACTTAGTCTTTACTATGTTAGCTAATAAAATTTAACACTAAACCATTTTCTCTAAAATATTTTTCATCTTATTATGCACTATTTTTTCTTTAGTGGGTCATCCGTGGTACTCATTTGCCTAGGTACCACACAGTTTGGCGCATAATCACACATAGTTTATATGAATATCTAAATGCTTATTTCTTTGGGAGATTACACATAATTAAATTTGCTAAAATACTGATTTCTTTCCTTGTTTTTAGCTACAGTACTGAAGTAACCATTATTATATTTCTCAACAAAACTGACAGTCCTGGGCACGATGCCTTGTTCATAATAAATTCCCTAATATTGGCTGGGCTAATGAATAAGTGGATAAGTACTTGCTGAGTTGAATTAAAATTAAATGCATACTGGAGAAGAATTACTGTTGGTAGGAATCATGGAGACTATTTTTGTTGTCTAAGCTGTTCATGTGCTATTCATCCTTAGATGTGTATTATTGAGAGAGCGCTTGGTGCCAAACACTGTTAAGTGCTTTACTTATATCATCTCTCTTAATCCTCACAATAACCGCAGGGAAATAATTAGTCATGAATCCTTCATTTGCAACTGACAGAAAATCCAAATCAAATTGGCTTAAACAAGGGGTTATGACATAATTTCATTCTGGGCCCACGTGAGCAAGGCTATGTCTCCTGACGGTACGTTATCTAGATTGGCTCCAGGTAGGGGCTATCAGTAACTTTAAGTTCTCCCATCTTGGATGCAAGATTGTTGTAGTTACAGAGGAAACGACCTTCTATGTTCAAAATGTTGGAAATGCAGGAAGGTTTCATTCCAAGAAGTCTTAGCAAATGTCTCTACAGAGAAGGTACGCACCTACTCATCCTGAACCAATCACCGTAACCAGCCGGGTGGAGTATACTTCTAGTTTAAGCTAATCACAGTCTCCTGGAATGAAGTGATATCAAATCATTTGGAATCATACAGACTTTGGGGGGAAATAAACTTATAGGAACATCAGAGTATGTTCATTAAAGAATGTAGAAATGGCATTAGGATCAAAATTTAAGTAAAAGGAAACCACTATATTACCTCTGTTTTTAAGATAAGGAAACAAAGATGCAAAAGGTTTATGTAGCTTTCCCAAGATCACACAGCTAATATTGGCAGAAATGCAATTCAAAATTATCTGTCTCCAACCCCAATATATTACACACCCTCCCTTAAATATTTATTCACTGTTCTTAGCTCTGCAGTCTGCCATTTCAAAAGTGCCGCTTAAGTCTCCTGCAAATGAAAGACTGTCACTACTAGCAATAAATATATTTTCTTTTTATAGTACAACTTTATCTGAATGACATCTTTTCATTTCTGTGTAACTGATAACATTTTCATTCACTGCCTAATTTTTCTTTCCAAAGCTAATGGTCACCCACTTGTATTTTAGGAATGTGCTGATTGAAGAAAAAATAAAAGAAAAAGGAATTACTTATCTAATCAGTAGTGACAGAAAATTGGTAGGAGCCATACTTATGACAGCAAACATATTAGAGCATTACCCAAAGCATTCAGTGTAGGATTTATTTAAATTTTTTTGATGAGTCCACAGTGGTCATTTAAGATTTGGTTTAAGACTAAGGAAATCAATCAGCCTGTTTTTAGGTAATATAACTTTTGCATTCTGATACTCCTGTAACAGAGAAAGAAACAATTTATTAGCAATTTAGCTGAATACATGAAATGAACTGATTAGTACATGTTAAAAAAAAAAAAACACTCGTAAAACTTTGTCACTTTAGTTTGGACCTGTTAAATATCTTAATTTGTAATTTGAAGCAAGTGTATCCAGGCAGTTTTCTCTAATACAAGTTACATTTATTAAATCTGAAGGTGTTTCCTTTGTCCAATACTTTCCACTGATTCCAAAGAGAATTTTTGAATCAAGTTTTGGTTAACTCTCTGGAGTCCTGCTTTCTCTGTCTTCTCTTACCTTTCACTGATGTTTCATATCCAAGATTAGAAGGACTAGTTTTAACCTTGATGTTTTTGATACACTTTTTAGCTAATGTTTATTAATACTTCTATTTTAAGAGAAGAGTAAATTCAAACAAATTAATCTAAAAATTTGTCCTCAATTTTATAATAAAATTTAAAACATTGATTATTTCTAAAATAAAAGTGGTAGAGAAAAATAGAGGGTATGTATGAATCTGTATTTAAAATTTTACCTTCCTGGATCCGTTGGAGGGAGAATTCCAAAATCAAGGAAGCTGGCAGAGCCAAGGAAAGCATAGTGGAGGTCATCAGACTAGAGAGTGGAGCCCAGTCAGTCGCCAAACCACATGGTTTAAAGCACGTCCTTAAATCTGAGTCAACCGTCAAATCTGGATTGGCCTTGGATAAAAACTGACCATAGAGGGGCTAGCGTTCTTTGGCATGGGAAGTGTTACGGACAGAATATATATATTCTTATATTATTATTATATATTATTGTATATAATATATGTAATCAGCAAACTGCTGTTAACAAATACCAAAAAATTTGGAAGCAGCTTAGGAACTGGGTAATGGGTAGAGCAGCTGGAGGAGTTCTGAAGTACATGCTAGAGAAAGCCTAGATTGTTGTGAGGGGACTGGTAATGTTGACAAACTATTAATTAGCAGTCAACCTGAGAAAGAAATAGAGAATTTCATTCCATCAACCGGTGGATTATAAACCTGGAGACAGTCCTTCAGAAAGCTCTGAAGACTCTTCTGCCTGTTGGAGGTCTAAGCACAGTTACATATATTTTTGAGACAGAGTTATACATCAGATGACTGAGAGTTTACATGATCTGGATCTGCACAAAGGGAGTACTGGGTCATCATGACCCCTGACAGGATTAAGAAGGAATGTTATCTCTTAAGGAGGTCCGTACACTAAATGGGAGAGAGGAGGCCCAGGCGTGCAGGGAAAAATTTTATATTTATTTCTTGTCTTGCCATAAAATATGAATTTTATTTCATCGGTAGAAATATGGACATTAAATGTGATTCTGGTGAAAGCTCAGGGAAAAAAAGAGGAGAGCGGGAGAGAAAACTGTCTTCATAGTATATAAATGATCACAAACAAAATATTGACAGAACTACTCTGGCAATGTCTCAGACAGAAAGGAGGAATATACTGTTGGACAATGGAGAAAAAGATATTCAGGTTACATAGTGTCAAAAAACATGGCTGAATTGTGTTCTTATGTTTTGTAGAAGGTAAAATGATGAAGTTGAATATTTAGCTGAAGAGATTTCTGAGCAAAATCTTGAAGTGCTCCCTGGGTGCTCCCGACTGCTTATAGTAAAGTCTAAGAGGAGAGAGATGAATTAAAGGATAAATAGTTAAGCAAAAAAGGAACCAGAACTGAAAGATTTGGGAGTTCTCAGCTTCTCCTTATTGCAAAAAAGAGAAAGCATGTTCTGAGAACCTCAAAGTTGTGGCTGGACTATCACTTGATGAAGAGATTATGGGATTCCACCAGCAGAAACACTGCCAGTTTGAACTGAAGCAGTGGGAAGTGGACAGGAGTTCTTAGATTCTACAGGATGGGACAGTGGAGCCATTTGGCTGTGAAAATCCTTCAAGAAAAAGGAGGAATGACCCGAAGGCGATTCAGAGTTCTGCGGGGCAGGACTGGTTTAGAAGGGTGGGGTCTCTTCTGTTTTGGGGTGCTAATATGCCACCACCCATTGCCTTAGGTGCAAGGCCAAAGTCCTAGTAGGTGGGCCTCCCCACTGAGCTGAAGGGACAGGACTTCTCCAAAGAACCGTGGGGATGATGCTGCCATTCCTAGTGTGCTGAAGAGCAGAGCAAAGGTTATATTCAAGCCTTAGGATTTAATGCAGTTTCCCTTGTTAAGTTTAAACTTACTTGAGACCTTCACCTAATTTCTCCCATTTTGAGTGGGAGTGTCCTCTTATGCCACCCAGCTGTTGTATTTTGGAAGCACATAACTTGTCTGGTTTCACAGGTTCACAGCTGGAGATGAATTTTGCCTCAGGATATCTAACCCATACCTGATTTAGATGAGACTGTAGAGTTTTGACATAGACTTGATGCTGGAATAATTTAAGATTTCAGGGACTTTTGGAATAGAACAAATATATTTTCATGTAAAGACATGGATTTGGGAAAAGCAGGGATAGAATGTCATGGACTGAATATATGTGCCCCCCAAATTCATATGTTAAAGTCCTAACCCCAAGTGTGGCTATATTTGGAGTAAGAAAGTAATTAAGGTTAAATGAGGTCCTAAAGGTAGGGCCCTGATCTGACAGGATTAAGTGATACCAGAGAGTGTGTGATTGCATTCTCTTTCTCTATCATGTGAGGACATTGCAAGCCAGGAAGAGAGCTCTCAAACTGGAACCCCATCATGCTGGTACCCTGATCTTGGACATTCAGCTTTCAGAACTGTGACAAAATTTCAAGCCACCCAATCTGTGGTATTTGTTTATAGCAGCTTGAGCCAATTCATACAGGAAGGGTGGTTAAATTTAAACTGCAAGAGAAAAATCACAAGTCACTGGTGTAATTTAATATACAGTTTTGATACTATTACAAAATATTTGTTAAAGCTCTAATATCAAGACCATCAGGCAAACCTGTGGATCATATAAAGCTGGGTTTATTAAACTTGCTGAGTAAGGGATAACACTCATCTTTACAGAGGGAAAGTTAAGGAAACGTCATATAGAGTCTGTGGGGCTGAGTTTAGTCATAGGGTGGTTTCAGGACAGATGCTGGTAAATGAGGTCTGGATATAGATTGGTCAGGATTTGTAAACTTAGGTAAGTTAATGAAACTGTCCATAGTCTTATTTGTTGTCTATGGATATAACAGTTAAATTGGTTTGTGGTTGTATCCAGGAAAATACATAGATGTGACTGAGCTGGTGTTAAAACAATTTAAGCTTTAGGTGGTCTGGCAGAACATGGTTTGTGCAATTTATCTATGTTGCAAACAGAAGTAGAATTTTGTGCTTTGTCTTCCATCTCTAATACTTAGAATAGTACTTTCCCTTTTCAATTTACTCTTTATCCATAGCCCTTTCATAGCATTTAGGCAAGATCTTTTATTCTCTTGATTTAATATTTTATAATTCACTAAAATATAAAGGTGCAAACCATTATATATTTTCCCAGCTTTATTGAGATATAACTGACACATAACATTGTGTACCTTTAAGGTATGTAACCTGTTAATTTGATACACTTATATATTGGAAAATAATTACTATTATAGCTTTAGCTAATGCCTTCATCATCTCACATAATTACCATTTCTCTTTTGTGATAGGAATGTATAAAATCTACTGTCTTAACATTTTTCAAGATAATAATACAGTATTATTAACTATAATCACCATGCTGGACATTAAATTGCCAGAACTTACTTACCTTGTAACTGGAAGTTTGTGCCCTTTAAGCAGTCTCCCTGTTTTTACCACACTCCAGCCCTTAATAAGCACCATTCTAGTCTCTGTTTCTGAGTTTGACTCTCTAAGATTGCACGTATAACTGGTACCCCACGTTATTTTCTCTTTGTCTGATTTATTTCACTTAGCATAACACCCTTGAAGTTAACCCATGTTGTTGTAAAAGGCAGGATTTCCTTCTTTCTCACGGTTGAGTAATATTCCTTGTATGTATATATCACATCTGTTTTATCCATTCATCTGTCAACTGACATTTAGGTTGTTTTCATATCTTGACTGTTTGGAATAATGCTGCAGTGGACATCAGAGTGCACATATCTCTTCAATATCCTGTTTTCATTTCCTTTGGATATATACCCAGAAGTGGGATTGCTAAATCATAAGGGAGTTACATTTTTAATTTCTTAAGGAACCCCCCCCAATACGGTTTCCATAATGGCTGCACCAGTACACATTCCCACCAACAGTGTAAAAGGGTTCCCTTTTCTCTACATTCTTGCCAACACTTGTTATCTTGTCTTTTTGGTGCTAGCCATTCTAACAGTTGTGAGATGATATCTCATTGTGGTTTTGATTTGTATTTCCCTGATCATCAGTGATGTTGAACATCTTCTCATGCACCTGTTGGCCATCTATTATGTCTTATTTGGGAAAATGTCTGAAAACCATTATGTTCTTTATCATATTTACTTAGTGGCTATTTTGTCTTGTTCTAGACTGGTATTTTCCTATAGGTCTTAACCAGATAAAGAATTCTTAGAGTTAAAAATGTGTAATAGTATAATTTCTGAGTAAATTCTTTTTAGGATGTAACTTTAATCAATGCTTTGAGATTTTTGAATATTAGCCAGTTTCTTAAAAATACATGCTTCTGATACCAAGATACTAGTATTCAAAGTTGTTAAAATCACGAGCTAATTTGAGAGGAAAAGCATTTTTATCATTTTTCTTTAAACTTGTATTTATTATTGTGTAGGAGTATCATTTTTATCTTTAGCACTAGATTTAATGTGTTGCTTAGATTATAGCAGCATGCTTTGTCCCATAGATCTCTGGGGGTGCAAATTCATTCCTTTTTATAGTTAATTGCACTTTAGAGGAAAAGTTTGATAAGTAATGCTGTAGCAGAATCATTATTAAACATAATCTCATTTATTTACATAAATTTTTAAGGTTTAATATTTTCTAATGTTTGAAATATTCATAGTTTTATGTTTTTCACAGGTCTAACCAATATTTTACTAGAAATTATTAGAAAGAAGGTATCTGGTATAAAATTACGACTAAAATCCACATTTTGGTGGGGTGGAATAAAGAAAAACAAATTTAAAAGTCCTTGTCTTGAAATTTTCATTAGTTAATGACTTAATATTGACATTTTTCTTTATCAGATCAATTTAACTTGCTCAGGAGACATATTTTTCTGAAATCCCAGCATGGAATTTTAATGATGTTGAAATAAATCAGTTATTACTGTTGTTACTTATTATATTTTTATCTGATAAAAGAAAATAATGGATATTTTTAAAATTCTGTTACTATGTTAGCTGAGGGTCACCAGTGATATTTATACTTTATATTTGTTTTAAGAAATGTGTTAACTATATTTATAATATTATATGATAGATTCGATGGCCAATTTGTTTAATTTTCATTGTTGCAGCTCCTACATATTTCCATTTGACTTTAACCACAAATTTTAAGCTTTGGCAAAACTTGGGAAATTAGAAGCCATTTCAATAAATAACTTAATGACATTCTCCTGATAGATTTGGCACAACTCAGTAGCCTGTTTGTTTTGTTTTGTTTTTCTTGAAAGCAGACTAATCAACAGCTGTGGCTAGACACAGCCTCTCTAAGTTAGAAAATGAAATATTGAACACCAAGATAACGCTATGGAATATATATTATATAAATTTAACAAGGCTTCCATTTAGTAGTCCTTAGTGTCAGAACACAAATGTTCTACACAGTTTGCTAAGGTTTTTAAGCATTTTTAGGTTTGACTGTTTTGAAGCAGATCTGGAAATTCTGAGGATATGAAATCATCAAACATTTTTCTGTTGCTGCCAGAAAGATTGTTACACTAGGTAACAGGGAAGAATCATGGAATCTTTTATGTGCACGTGCCTACACATTCTCTTAACAGTTGTCTTCCAGTCTCCTCTTGAATATTCCAGCAAAAGTAGACATAAACCTCTTCATTATGAAACAGCTTGAATTGCTTGAAAATATAATCAATATGGGTATTTGTGAATCTTTGTTTAGCATTTTGTGTGTCCTTCATCTAAATGATGAGACACATCTGGGATATAATATTTTGAAGGAAAATAAAAAAGACCTGGGTTACCCCTTCTCAAAATACATTTTATCTATCTATGCCAGACCATCTGAAAAATGGGGAAACTAAGCCATCTGGAAAGGTTTGTGAGAACTGTAGTTTCTTTCTGAATGTGTAAATTATTGAGGTAAAGAAAGACTAATGAAGAAATAATTTCTTAGAGTAAGATAAGTGAAGTTCCTTTTGAAGTGAAATAGGAAGAATGACTAGGAATTTCAGATGCCTTAGTTTAAAAAACGAGATGCTTCCCTCTCTTGAGTTTATGGCAGTAGTTTTCAGTCTCTAAGTTGGTGTCTCAGATGTCTGCAATGTTAAAACGTTCCCACATAATTCTAATTTCTAGATGTATTGAAAACCACCAACCTGTAAACATAGGTCTTAGATTTTCCAGGAGAGAGGAATAGAAGTGAGAATGCTACCGAGGGAAAAAAAAAGAGAGAGAGAGAGAAAGATTGGTGGGAGAGAATGATCTGGAAATATATGAAGCACTACTATCAGAAATCTTACAGTTCTAGCTCTGAGTTTTTAATTCCTCAGGATTTTAAGTGGCCTAGGATGCCCAGAAGATGTCTTGTCCCTGAGATTTTTAGCCCTGGATTAGCTCTTGAAACAACAATGGGCTTTAAGAGATTGTAGGAAGATGATATAAAACCGTTATCTCAAAGAGGTATCTGTGCTCCTGTGTTCATTACAGCATTGTTCATAGTAGCCAAGGTATGGAAACAACCTTTGTGTTCATCAGTGGATAAATGGATCAAGACAGTGTGCGTATATATACAGTGGAATTTTATTCAGCATTAACTAAGGAGGAAACCCTGACATTTATGACAAGGATAAAACTGGAGGGCATTGTGCTAGGTGAAATAAGCCAAACAGAGAAAGACAAAAACTGCATGGTATCCCTTCTATGTGGAATTTTAAAAAGTCAGACTTGTAGAGTCAAAATAGAAAAGTGGTTGTCAGGAGTAGGATAATAGGGAGCGGTCGATATAGGGTATAAACTTTCAGTTACAAGATGAAAAAGTTCTGAAGATCTAATGTGTAACAAGATGACTCAGAGTTGATAACACTATGCTGTACAATTGAAATTTGCTAAAAGAGTAGAACTTAAGTGTGCTTACCAAATAAATAAATAAATAACAGGTAATTATGTAAGGTGACGGATGTGTTACTTAGTTATGAGGGGAAGTCTTTTTGCTGTATCTACCTATCTGTGTCTATATATAAGATCATCACATACACTCTAAGTATCTTACAATTTTACTTATCAATTATACCTCAATAAAGCTGTAAAAAAAAAAAGGATTGTAGGACATTATGAGATGGCTCCTTAATTGCCATATTATCCCTATTGCATATTGAGTACATTCATTATTCTTTTTTAAAGGTGAAGCAACCCTTCACAATACGGTGTTTGCAGGTGAGGAGTGTAGTACAATATTTCTCAAGTTTCTGGGAAACAGGAATGCTACCCTGACAAGGACCTGAACTTTGTATTTTATAGGTATCAATGACGTGAATTGTATTGACTGGATCAAAATGTACTGCATAGTAACACATTCTTAAAATATGATATGCGTAACCAAACACAGTATTTCAAGCTCAGTTTGGCCATTGCAGGAAATAGAAACTTACCTTTCTTGACCTGAATGTGATATAGCTCTTACTGTTGCCAGAGGTTTCGTTAACATTTCTGGCTGCTTTCTCAGATTCTGCGATCATTTTGAGCTTGCACTGAATACTCCTTACTCTTCGGGGAGTGTTTCTGGAAAGTGTGTCCAGGTTGCTCATACTTTCGAGTCAGATGAAATTCTTCCTTGCAGATTCAGATTCTTGGACCCAGATATGCTAAATCAGAATCTCTGAGGGCAGGACCCAAGAATATATAAGCACAGTGTTTTCTTTATGTCTTTATAATACACCCTGTTTGAGAATAGGTCTTATGTTCCGCTGGGAGAGTTGGAGGGGCTCTTATCACCTACAGATATGTAGATTTGATATGAGTTTGGCATTTGTGGGGAACAAAAAAAAATTAGCCAAAGGCAAACTTGTGGTTGAGTCTGAGACTAGGTAGTGGAAGGGTTGGGGCAGGAAAGAACGAAATAAATAACAAGTTGAGAAGCTTGACTTAGAGTCAAAAGAATAATCCATATTAGGAAACAAATATAAAGCAGTGCTGTGGAATAATGGAAAATAAGTGATAGTCAGAAAGCTATATTTAAAAGTAGGGAATTATTTCGAGTTAGTGATTCTGCACTGCAACTGTTTTGTGCTGCTACAGGAGAAAAAAAAAAAAAAGATTATTTCCAATACTTCACGAAACCCAATCTTACCTGGTTCCCAATGCTTTGCAGTTCTAATACACATCTTAGTCCTCATTCTATATGCGAGAGTTGTTATTTAAAAATTTTTTTTAATTCTAAAATTTCATAATTTAACTACTATACTGGAGGTCAATGTTTTGGTTTTTGTTTAATTGAATTTTTATTGAGGTCTAATTGACGTACAACATTATATTCATTTCAGCTGTAATGATTCGATATTTGTATATATTGTGAAATAATCACCACAATAAATCTAGTTAACATTTGTCACCATAGATACAGATTATTTTTTGAGATGAGAATTTTCAAGATCCATTCTCAGCAACTTTCAGTTATGCAGTACAGTATTATTAATTAATAATCACCATACTGCACATTAAATGCCCATGATTTATTTTATAACTGGAGATTTGTACCTTTTGACTCCTTTCACCCACTCTGCACCCCTCCTACCCTTACCTGTGCAAACCACCAATCTGTCCTCTGTATCTGTATGCTTAGAGTTTGGGGTTTTGTTTTAGATTCCACATCTGAGTCAGTAGATTGGTGTTTCTTAAACTTGTGTGTTACTAGATCATGATAACTGCAGAATCCCAGGCTCTGCACTCAGAAACTAAATTTTTAGCCTTGTTTGGGGACACCTAGGAATCTTCCTTTAGTCAGTCACTCAAGTAGCTTTGTGAGGAAGTGATCTGCACATTCCTCTTGATCCTTTCATCTTGCTCCTCCAGGATATTCCTCCTTTCAAGCCCTTTCTAATCGAATCTTCAACTTCTCTGTTGCCTTGGATTCTTCTCAGTATGAACAAATTTGACACTTGGATTATAAAATTATTTCCTTTTAAAGTTATATTAGTTGCTTAGAGCTGCCTAACAAAATTACCCACAAGTAGGTGACTGAAAACAACCAAAATTGATGATTGTCTCACAGTTCTGGAGCTTAAAAGTCTGAAATTACGGCATCAGCGAGCCATGCTTTTTCTGAAGCCCCTAGAGAAGGATCCTTCCTTGCCTCTTCCAGCTTCTGGTAGCCCTGGGCCTCCCTTGGTTTACAGTAGCATAACTCCAATCTGTGTCAGTCTTCATACGCTGTCTTCCCCCTGTGTGTATATGTCTCTCTGTCTTTCACATGATGTTCTTCTCCTTGGGTTTTCATTTTCTTCTTGTAAGGACACCAGACATTTTGGACAAAGGCCAACCGTAATGTGGTATAATCTCATCCTAACCTGATAATATGTGCAAAGATCCTATTTCCAAATAAGGTCACATTTACAACTACCAGGGGTTAGGACTTGAAGATATCTTTTGGGGAGCACAAGTCAACCCATAGCAAAACTGTATGTTACAGTCTAGCTACTTCCCCACCTCTCTCCTTTCTTCCTCAGCTAAGATTCTGGAACAAAAAGTCTACACCTACTGTTGTCACTTTTTTTGTCTCCTACTGCATTCTGGCTTTGGACCCCACTAGCCCACTGAAGCTGTGTTTGCTAGAGTAATTACTGAACATTTAGTTGACAAATCGGAGGAGCACTTTTTAGTTCTTGTCTTACTTGATATCTTTACTCCAGAGTATTGAGCATTCTCTTCTTGAAGCTCCTCCTATTTCAATGAACCTAAATCAACCTGGTTACATACAACTTTCAGTTTCATTTTGGCAGATCAATATAGCCATGAAAGATGTTATAATGAAAGCAAATCTTACATAAAATTATGCCACACATGCAGGTAATTTTAATTGAACTTTAGAAGCACTAGCAGAAAAATAGTTCCTGAGACCTGTGCTCTTTGCTGGGATAACTTACTGTTCTGTCCTTTCTGTATTGGAACCATCACTGTGCATGTGAAGTTTACGCAAAACAGGTACATCAAAAGGCAGAATTCTGTTACTTTATGTATCACATTACCCATACAGTAGTATTTGAAGTAAAATTAAAGACATCATTATAATGTAACTGTCACCTTATTTTCTTTCTCTACTGCTCCTTTTTCTTCAATGATTCTTTTACTCATATTACTACTGTGAGTAATAAATGATACTACAACTGTCTTAGTGGCCTAAGACACTATACCATTTATTATCTCACAGTTTTTGCAGGTCAGGAGTTTTGGTGGGTCATGTATAGCTTAGCTGTGTCTTTTACTTAGAGACTCACAAAACTTTTATCTCATCTGAGGCTTCACTGGGGAAGGATTCACTTAAAAACATATTCAGATTATTGGCAGAACTCAGTTCCTTACAGTTTTATGGCTGAGGTCCTCAATTCCTTGCTGGCTTTTAGCTGAAGGCCACCTTCAGCAGCTGGAGGTCATTTGTGGTTCCTCAATACATGAAGTTCTTCAACATGACCATTTGTTTCCTCAAAGCCAGTAAAAGAGAGAGACTCCAGCAGGATGAGTGCTACAATCTTATGTAGCCATATAATCATATATTGACAATCATGTCCATTCCACCTGTTGTTTAGAAGCAAGTCACAGATCCTGCTCACACTCAAGGAATGGGGCTCACACACAGGCATGAACACCAGGAGGTGAGCTTCACGGGAGCCACCTTATATGTCTTCTGTCCCCCTACATTTAGTCTTTTCACTCTAAATATCCTGCTTAAGTAATCTCCTTCATATATGACTTCAACTGATAGCTATACTCTATTGATTCCAAAATCTATATCCCAGCCTAAATATCTCTCCAAACCTCTCAATCTAGTCAACTCTCTTTAGATATTGTTATGTGAATGTAGACATTTCTATGTGAAAACCAATAGCAACACTCTTCCTTTGTCTCCAAATTGTTTCTCCCTCTTTTTGCCTTCATAGTTGATGACACATCCTGCATCAGGTACATGTGATCATGAATCTCAGACTATGATTTACTTATTCTGGGGTGGACCCCCGAGCATCAGTATTTTCAAGAAGCTTTCCGAGTGATTCTGATTTGTAACTGTGATTGGTAACTGATGATCTATGGTATTACTCTGCTTTTTCTGCTTGGTGACATGTATCATAACCTGAAATTATTATACTTTATTGCGTTATTCTTTTTGTCTCTCCCTTAGAATGTAAACTCCTTGAAAGGTTGTTCATCACTGTATCACCAATATGTATAGCAATGTTTGGCATATAGTAGGTATTCAATATCTTACTTATTAAATCTTTAAATGATAAACACCACTTATTATTGGTCAGCATTAAGCTAAGTGTTTTATATATATTATTTTATTAATCTCACAAAACTCTTATGAGTTATTTTAATTCTAATATATTTCTTTTATTAATTAGGTAATTAATTAGGCAAAGTAATTTATCCAAGGTCACATGTAAAGTAGAACTAAGATTCTGAACTCTAGAGCTCATGATTTTGACTAATATACTCTACATATGCTTTCCAACTATATGTATTTTTTGTTCAAATTTCTATGCTTTTGAGTATTTTTTTTTTCTTTTGGAATAGCCTCTTCATTTGGTGATTTATTACTCCACTGTGGTAGGATTGAAAGTCAAATCATCTGTCTCCACCAGTTTCTTCATTTCACTCAACAGCCTTACATATTCTGTTTTCTGACTGATATTTATTCTAAATGTAGTTATTATCAAGCAATGCATACTGCTTGTTCTTCAACAGTGTTCTAGACACAGCAGAAGCATACCATTTGCCATTCTCCTCATTCTGCACTTTGATCCATAACTTCCATCCACAAATCTCTTTGCATTTTACAATCATGAATTCCCCACACATCCTATGAGGAAAATGAATGTTATCTTAATTTTATAGATGCATAAAGTGAAATGTAGACTAATTAAATAAGTTCTTCAAGGACAGTGAGTTGATTGGGAATCAAGGTTAACACTGAACTTTCCAGATTGCCATTTCTAAAAGGAATGAATGGTGTCTTAAGTTGGTTTCACCATATGTAGTTGAAAATGTGTATTGTAAGCTTTCTCAATGTAGCCTCCATTAGTTTTTGGACATTGCCCAGAATTCACAGTAAATTGATACTCAGCCCTTAGATATGTATGCAGTTTTCATCTGTTTGCTTCTGTGGGAGATAGAAAAATGAAACTGAAGAAAGAATTTAGCCCATAGTAATTATATCTTCCAGTAGAGACTCTGGTAATTATGTTTAGAGATTTTTTTTCACTATATAATTTAAAGGTTCTTATTTTGTAATGTAGCTCTAATTTAGCATATAGAAGTAAGCAGCTAATTAAGCTGAGACTACTTTCTACTCACAGCCAACATTTAGAACATAATCAGAGTTATTATTACAAAATTGTTTAAAGTTATATTACTATTTATGAGTATGAACCCAAACCAAAATGCATAGCATAATAATGTAATTAAGAAATGCTGTATTATTTCAGTGTGTTGCCATTCAAATAACCAAATTAGAACTATATGTTCATTTCACCAATGATGGGTTGTGACACTCATAAAAGAACCTTAGTTGGTTTGTAACCTCTTGTATCTGGCTCTTAAACAAAATGTTTTTTTTTTTTTATTCTTACTATTTGAAATGTAAAATTGATTTAAAAACAACATGTATAGTGCACCACTTCTGCATAATTTTTAATTTGTTCAGATGTTGAGATTTTGTTGGATCAAAATAAAACTTTCGATGCCTAGTCAAATCATTGTGATTGAAATGATCTTTTAAAAGTCCAACAAATAAGAAGTAATATATAAATAAGAAAAAGAAATTAATATACAAAAGAGAATCTGAGTTTAGCTAGGATTTTATTTTTGTCTGCATGTGTGATTTCAATCACTGATAAGCATATGTAGTAATATAAGATTTCCTGGTAACATGAGAAATCTGTTCTTCAGATGTATATCTTAGACAGGCATTAGATATAAATCTTTTTAATGAATGATGTTTCTAATCAGGGGCTTTTCAAATTTCTGTTCTACAAACTCCTAAAAGAGAATTTGCTAAGTTTTACAATTTAAATATCAACCTCCTAAGATGGCTGCTTCATTAATAGTTAGGTGAGTAGATGATACCTCAATTTATTTCTTATTTCTGAAGGCTTTCCATTTATTTGCACATCCCAGAGTACTTATCTTTAAGAAAAAAATAAAAATGAATTGAATCAATACAACTGGCAGTGTGACTATTATGGATTCTAACTGAATAGCCAAGGGAGAATGACATGACATTTATCAGCTGGACTAAAACTGCAATCATTCTACAAGTAGAATCCTTCTACTGATTTACCAAAGTTCTCACCACCAAATTTCACATCAACCGTCCTCCCCTCCTCTACCATCCCAAACCATTAGCAATCACTAATATGTTTTCCATTCTAAAATGTTGTCATTTCAAAATGTTTTATAAGTGAGATAATAATTTATGTAATCTTTTGAAATTGTCTTTTCCCCCACTCAGAAAAATCCAACTGTGTGTCAATAATGTTCCTTTTTATTAGAGAGTAGTAGTCGATGGTAGTTATGTACCATGATTTGTGTAACCATTCGACCACTGAAGGACATTTTGGCTGTCTCCAGGTTTTAAATATTATGAATAAAACTTTTGTGAAATGTATGTACAAGTTTTTGCATGAACTGTTTTTATATCCCTGGAATAAATGCCCAAGAGTACAATTGCTGAGTTGTAGTATTAGTTTCTTTTTTCTACTATAACAAATTATCATAAGTTTAGTGATTTAATACAATATTTGTTATTTTGTAATTAGGGCCTACTGGCCTACAATCAAACTAACTGTAGGGCTGTGTTCCTTCTGGAACTTGTAGCAAATAAACTTTTTGCCACGTTTCCAAATTTTGGAGGCTGTTATCCTTGATCATGGCTCTTTCCTTTATCTTCACAGCCAGCAGTATAACATCTTTAAATCTCTCTCCCCCACCTCTGTTTCTGTCCTCACATCTCCTTCTCTGACTGAGATGGTTCTTCTTACCTCTTTCCCTTAGAAGAACCTTGGGGAATATACTAGACTCATCTAGATAATCCAGCTTTAATCTTTCCATTTTAAGATCCTTAATTTAATCACATCTGCAAAGTCACTTTTGCCAATTAAACTAACATATTCACCGGTTCTGGAGCTTAGGATGTGGATATATTCTGTTCAGGGCGGGGCAGGTTGGCATTCTTCTGCTTATCACAGATGGTAATTGTATGTCTAGTTTTATGAGAAACTCAAACTTTTCCAGAGTGACTTGCCATTTGTATTCATACCACCAATATATGAATGATCCAGTGTCTTTGCATCTGTACCAGTATTGAGTCTTGCCACTATTTTTTATTTTATTGATCCTGATAAAATATAGTGAGAACTCATGGTTTTAATTTATATTTCCCTGATGGCTAATGCTGAACATCTTATTATGTGTTTATTTGTAATTGACATATCTTTGGTGAGATATCTGTTTATTTCTTTTGCCTGTTTCTAATTGAATTATTTGGGGGTTTTTTTTGTTTGTTTAGTTTAGTTTAGTTTTGTTTTGTTTTGTTTTTACTGTTGAAGTTTGAGTATTCTCTATATATTCCGGATAGTAGTTCTTAGTCAGCTGTGTGGTTTACAAATCTTTTCTTCCAGTCTGTAGCTTGTCTTATCTCTTCACATGGTATCTCACAGAGCAAAAGTTGTTTATTCTTATGAGCCATATTGCTTCTGATTTAGTAAATTATTCTTGCTAATTCTTAGCACTACTGAATTTTTTAGGAAGGCTATTAAGAGAATTACAGGATAATTGACAGATCATATTTGTAAATTGCTGCATTAAAATAAATAGGATCCCACATATTAGTTTACTCTTGGGTATTGTCACATACACTGTGACAGCTAAATTCATCTATAACTTTCATGCCACATATTAGGGGTATCATAATCCCTCTTATTAAGCCTAAACATGACACTGGTAAATTTCCTTATGCTACATGGAGGGAAATTTTACTAATCAGTTGCTAGAATTGATCAGCTTACTGAAAATCATGGACTATGTATTTATTTGTCTTAATTTTCAGTTATTTATACTGTTTTAGAAAGCAAGTAAATTGTGCTGTGAGATCCTGTGGGAAAAAATAGTCTTTGTTAAAACATCTTAAGACATATTTCTTTTTTGGTAACAATATACCTGTATATTCACTTTTTCCCAAGTACATCCCAGTGGTTTTCAATAAAGAAAATACATGCAATAAAGTAAATACAATAGAAATAGAAAACACAGGCTTCAGAAGGACCATAAAAGTAGTTAATATGATTATGTGACTTTTAGCTTTCTGGAATTCTCACACACACACACACACACACACACACACACACACACACACACACACACACACACAATCTCTCTCTCTCTCTCTCTTTCTCTCACCCCCCCCCCACATACTCACAAACGTATGTGGGGAATGTATGTATAAGTTGCATACTTCTTAGCTAAATGAGGAAAGGATTCCTGGTCCTGGAGAGAATCAAAGTTTTCCTTCTTGTTAAGATGCTAAGGAAATTTCTCCCTTGGAAACTTTATGAAGGATACACTGGAAGAAAATAAACAATAGCATTATAATGAACAATAATGATTTTTCATGTGGCTATTTCTTATAATGATACCTAATGAAAGCTGAGGAAATAATATTAAAGTACAACTCTGAAAAGGCATTTGTGCTAATGTGATCTTAGTATTCAGCTGAAAGGAACAGAATATGCTTACTATAATCTCCTCAATTAAATATTTGTTCATTAAGTATTAAGAATAAAAACTTGCTTTAATTTTCCATTTAAACACTCCTTTTTTTCCCCAGAGTCACCCTTTTTCTTTATGTGTATTAAAGATAAACATTTTAAGATTTAAGTTGTATCAGTCTAAACATTCCTGATTACTTTTATTAAGTGGTTTTAAAGATCAAAACTATTTCACAAAATAACTTCTAGAAGTAATGTTAAAAATAAATAGCATCCCTTAAAAAGAATGACTTCAAGGATGAGATGAACTGGTATACTTTTTAATAAGTCCGTTGAAATAAGAAGTTATATGGGTAGATTCTAGTTTAGATAATTCCATTCTTGTCTTGAAATTACTGAAGTCCTGCCACTAAAAAGAAAATGTGTTTTAGAATGTTTCCTTTGATACAGATGAAGAGGTTTTGGAGATTCTGGTATAATTCTTTGCGGTGCTATAAATGAAGTTCTGATTTAGTCTGCCATTTAACCCCCATTGGCTCTGTTCTCATTCTGTCAATCTTTATAATCTCTTTAATTTTGCAATCTTTTGAAGTATGAGTATGATCTCTATCATTACTCTAAAAATTCTACAAATATGAATACTTAGAGTGGTTAATCATTAAAAGGATCAAATCTAAGAAAAATTCAAGATTTATTCCCAAGAGAAACTTAGTCTATTTTTCGTTCTTTATGATCATAGAGGGCAAATTCAGTTTAATCTAGAGTTGTGTATTTAGATCCCACATTAACTTTTACCATTTAATGGATTAAAATGTGTTCTTTTGATGTCAAGAATTCCATTTACTCAAATTATACATCTATTCCAGAATCAGAATCTTAAACTCATTGAATGAAAATAATATAAATTTTTACATTAACAATTAATTCTGTTTTCCTTGGAACTTTCTCTTGTCAAAATAGGATTTTACACTAAATTGTGTCTCATATTTACTGTAAATCATCAGTAAAAAATGTAAAATTATAGTTACCTTTTAACATTATATACTTTTCTAAAGAGATTCATCCTTTATTTTATACCAATCTAATTTGCAAAGATATAAATGATTAGTGTATAATCCATAAAAATCTATTGCTAATTGCTCTGAAAACAAACTAAATTTTTATAAATGATGTTATTGTTTGTATATTATATTTCACAAACTTAAGTCAGTTTGTCATAAATTTGATCCACAGAAATAAATTTAATGCTGCTATATAATATATTCATCCTCTTCTGACCCCCTTCCCTTTTTTTTTTTTTTTTTTTTGACAAATTGTTGTCTTCCGTATCTTGGTCTTAAATTCTTCAGGGAGAAATTCCTACTCCAGAACAGTTCTCTTTGCTATATAGCACTCTGTAATGGCACCACCTCTAATAGCACCCTATGCTATCAGTATCATAGGACTTAAAACATTTTATTTTACTTAGATTTTTAGACTCTGTTTTGCATTTATGATTTAAACTCAGTGATGGCAGAGTTCCAATATAGCATTCTTCTTCTCTATCTCAGGGCTTAGATCCAGAGAATGGCATATAATGGATATGCAGTAAATATTTGTTGAATACATACATGAATAAAATTATCACTCTCCAGTAAAAATGATGATGATAACAGCATTGGTATATCATAGAAAAATAAAAGAAACTTTAAGAAGGGTCCTTCAAAAGCACACTTATAATGCAATCCGTTTCTTATTTACTCTCCAGATAGTTATTTTACTCCTAGATTTTCTTAAAACATCACAGTAGCTAGTGGGCATATCAAGATGAATAAAAGCCAATCTGTGACTTAAGAGGTTTAGCAATCTATTTATGGAGACAGACACCTATCCAAGTAACTATAACACACAGGCATAAATCCTGTAACAGACAAATAGTTTTGAGAAGGGAGTCCCACCTCACAGAGGAGGTGGGATAGAACTGCACATAGACTTGAAACATTTGATTTTTGTTACTTTCCCCACCAAGTCTAAATACAGAATAAAGAGAAAGCCGAATATTCAGCCCCTGCTCATTGTTACCATGGGTTAACGTAGAACAAATTTTTTCAGATCTTTAAGGGATGATATTATTATTGTTGTTGTTGTTGTTATTGTTATTATTAATGTTTATACAGCAACAGTTATTATCCCTTCTGGTTTTTTTTAATAGCAAAACAAATCATAACTGAAGAAGGAAAAGTGAACAATGTTCTCTCGGGTTACTCTTTTCTCAAATGTTAATCTCTTTCCATGGGCTTCAGTTACTTACAACTTTCCAAATCAAATAATGACCCACATTACTCTTCGCATTGGTTAAGATACAATTATGAAGGTACTCATAAAATAGATAGATTCATTATAGTATCTTTAGAATTACCAGCAGTCATTGCATTTAGTGGCACTGGTGTCCTGCACAGCTGCAAAAGGATTAGCCTTAGTCACGTGCAATGCGCAACTGCTTAATGGTAGGCAGTGGTCCCTGGCACCATGGACCAACCCTAAAAATAATGTAACCAGAATAGTAAGCACTGCTCCTTTTGCTTTTGGCCTAATATTAGCCTTAGCAATTGAGATTCTTAATCCACCTGTTTTTTTCCCTTATTGATTTTATTTAAAACAAACAATTCTTGTGGAATATTTGCATTTGATGTTACTGAGTTGGCTGATAACTAATGAGAATGATTGCAATGATATAGGGAACAGAGATTATAGGTCCTGCTGAGAATTTTATTGAGTAATAAATGTAGCTTGAACCATTGCAAATTTTTAAAAACCACTGATGTTTAATATCAAGGTTCTGGGTTTAATATTTTTTTTATCAGTTTTTATATTTATAGGACTATACATTTAATCTCAGAAAAATATCTCAAAAATAGCACCATATTGACAACGATTTAGTGTACAAGTGATTTAGTGCAGAATAGATCTGTTGCCCTGTGAGGTGAAAAATTTTGAGAGCAGGTTTTTTTAGAATAGTAAATCAGAAGTGTATAGGTGATGGTACATTTTGAAAGCCCATTTAAAATATATAGTGGTAAATTTTTACTAAAAATTCAGGAGTATAATAATGTATTATTTCCTTTTTGTAGTCTTAATGATTCAAACATCTAATACATAGCTGGATTATCTTTTTTTTTTTTTTTTTGGTCTGTTTATATACTTCCCAACTTAAGGACAGTTTACATCTTTTCAGTTTCTTAAATTTCCCAGTAAAAATAATGATGAACTCTATTTAATAATCCTTTCTTCCTTCTCTCCATAAAGATAGAAGGCCAAGATGTTTGGATTGTATTTGCATATGTGATTCTCAGTCATAAGTGCCAAGAATGTTTTCTGATGAGAAATATGAATCTGTTGTATTTTTTAAAAAATCAATCTATTAATATAACATAATACTTAACAAAATACTTAGGTTTATTAATCTATTACATTAATCTATTATAAAGCTTACTTAATCTTATGAACACAATTGTGTCATTTGACAAAATTGCAAGTCATCTTGTAGCTTTAACATGATGATGTTGCAACTGTGACTTTAAACTACTTTTTAAAAATAGCCTTTTTAGCAAAAAGATAAAAACTAATAATCATGAGATCATTTTAACTTTTGCAAAATGATATCAAGTGTGTATACACAAAATTCTTTTCGTCATTGTTATTACTTGCTTGAGTTCTATGTGCCTGTCAAATTAAAAATAATGTTGTGTTAGACTAAGGATTTTTTTTTAAAGGGCATCTGATGTTACTGCCTTTTTAACACTGAGTGGCCAGGCTTACAGAGAGAAACATCTTAATGAAAAAACTTCAATAGGAGCTTTCAAACATTCAAAACCTCTATTTATGAAAGCTTCTCTAATATTCCTAGATTTAATGTTTAAGCACTGCCTGATTTGCTCATGAGTAAAAAGATTTTGTCTGGTATTATCATTTCATGTATTTCTGAGTAATTTATTTATACAGTAAGAAGTATTATTTCTCAGTTCTTTACAGCTTCGTTCTGGTTGATGAAACAAGGTCATGGAAACACTATTTAGTTTTTGGCCTCCAGGACCTTGTCCTTTTGTTTTGTGTTAGCACAGGTGGGAATGAATGAGAGCACATTTCTGTTGTTTTTCATCAGCTAAGAGAAGGGCTTTGGGAGAGAAGCATAAAGTGAGTAGGGAAAGCATTGTCCTGGGTACCTCTTTGTATATTCAGTCTGAGCATTATATATCTGACAATCTTGGTATATTTAAACCCTGGAATTACCCTAGGAAACAATTTTTTTGGTCTACCTTTATCTAACTTCAAGTAAATAGCCTTGAAAGCCACTCTGCCTAGACTTGTGGCAATAGAGTTAACACAAGCTTTCCTTCCATCAAATGATTGCCCTGACATTGCTAAGGACAGGTCCTTTTGTCAGCAGAGAGAATACAATTAATAGTGTTCCACTGTGAAGTTGTTGCTGTTTAGTCTTTAGTGAAAACTATGGTTCTGCCATTTAGCACATTAAGACCACTTCTCATTTTATTGTATTTTACACATCACAAAACGTTTTTGCACACATACATTATCAAGATTGATTTTCATAATTGAATGAGATGGGAATGAACTTTCTGATTGTTAAATGCCCAAGACATTCCTGGGATTTCCTGCAACCTGGGATCTTTTTTTTTAAATTGAAGTATAGTTGATTTACAATGTTGTTAGTTTCAGGTATGCAGTAAAGTAATTCAGTTATACATACATATATATATATACTTTTTCAGATTTTTTTTCCATTATAGGTTATTACAAGATACTGAATATAGTTCCTGTGCTATATAGTAGGTCCTTGTTATTTACATATTTTATACATAATAGTGTTTATCTGTTACTCTCAGACTCCTAATTTATCCCTCTCTTGACCTTCCTTCCCCTTTGGTAGCCATAAGTTTGTTTTCTATGTCTGTGAGTTTCTTTCTGTTTTGTAAATAAGTTGATTTGTATCAATGTTTTTAGCTTTCACATATAAGTGATATAATGTGATATTTGTCTTTGACTTGCTTCACTTACTATGATAATCCACATTAGGTCCATCCGTGTTGCTGCAAATGGCACTATTTTCTCCTTTTTTATGGCTAAATAATATTTTATTGTGTATATACACCACATCTTGATCCAGTCATCTGTTGGTGGACATTTATGTTGCTTCCTTGTCTTGGCTATTGTAAATAGTGTTGCTGTCAACATTGGGGTGCATGTATCTTTTCGAGTTAGAGTCCCCTCTGGATATATGCCCAGGGGTGGGATTGCTGAATCATATGGTGACTCTGTTTTTAGTTTTTTTAAGGAATGCCCATACTATTCATATTGACTACACCAATTTATATTCCCACCAACAGTGTAAGAGGGTTCCCTTTTCTCTACACTCTCCTGCACTTATTATCTGTAGACTTTTTGATAATGTCCATTATTTAGTATTGCTTGTCCATTTCAAATCTTAGAAATCTATACCTATCTTTTTAATGTAGGTTAAAGCCTCCAAATATTACCAAGTGAAAATAATAAAAGAAAAACTTACAGGACCAATTCTGATAGGTTTGATAAATGATGTCAGGTTTTTCTCTCTGACTGACTTGCTGCTGCTTCTACCCCTGGTCACTTTCACTGCTTCTGCTTCTCTGCTTCAGCCCCCCTCCCCTAACCACCACCACTTGTGCTTATAAGAGCTGCTATATTCTTTAAACATTGTATTCTATAAAAGTTTTATCCTGTAAACCTTAAATCATCCTCACCATTCAGAAATTTTTTGAATACTCGGCAACTAAGCTTCTTATAATACCTTTACATTAAGCAGTTATACTCACTGTGCGATACGAAATTCTTGCTGTTTTTTTTTAAACAAAGCCAGATTATTATTTCTTGACAAATTCAAAACAAATATAAAAATAGATTTAAAAATATTAGATACCTACTTCATGCATAATCCTGAATGAGAGATTAAGTCAAATTGGCTTATGCTGAAAATAATAAATATCATAAAATTATAAAGATGAATCATGAATTTTTTCCCTATAATGCAAAATTTGGATTGCTATACCAAAGGTAATTCTATTATGTTTATGTAGGACTGGGAGGTGACAACGTTTGACACAGAAAAGTTCAGGTTTAGAGAGAATTAAACCCACAGTTTATCTCAGTAGAAATTGTGAGGGTAAATTACTTTTCAAAGTTTTGGGTTTGCTTTAAAGTAAGAGTACAGTGTAAATGCACACATAATGTATAGCTCACTGGCCCAAAATATGAAGCATTTTCTGAAGGAAACTAATAACCTGTACTTATTTCCATCCTATACTTATTGAATGGTACTAGTCTATACATCTATTCTTTATCTAATAACTCATCTTACCATTATGTAATCTGAGCATAATAACATTACAGACAGGTCACGTTTTCATTATAAACTTACTTTATCAATATATTTAATAAGTTTATGTTTTTCAAATACTATAATTTTTAGTTTCAAATGAATTGGACTGTATAACAGCAAAGTTCTATCTGTACTGTTAGACTAGTAAAAGTAGGTTATAATGGAAAAATAATGCCTATTCAAATTTTAATTAGACCTACATCTTTTCATATTTATTTTTTACCAGTTTGTTTTTACTAATCTGCTACTGTGATTAGGTGCTATCTCTGTTCATCACATAAAATTAAAGTCAGAGTCCTGGTCATTTAAATGGATGGAAGGAAGAAGGAAAGGAAAGAGGGGAGGGAGGAAAAAATTTAATTTTAACAAAGGGCCTGAATAATCCATAGGCAAGATGCTTTGGCATACATTACACAGGTTTTATCAACAGTTTCATATAAATGATACTTTTCAGTGGTAGGAGTTTATTTTTCTAAAATGTTGTTTTCCATATTTAATTTATTACCAAAATTGATTTTTGTATTTGAAAGAAAATAATATTTAAATCTCTGTTAACAAGTGCTTATTATAAAGTTGATACCAATATTAGTAGTTAATTTTATATGTTAAAGATTGCTTTTACTCATGCAAAAATATAATCTTTCAGTTTCACATCAGTATATTAAAGGCCATTCAATAACTAGAGAAAAAACTTCAGTTTTAGTGTCTGGAAAGTTTCTTTTCAGTTCATGTATTTTTTTTTGCCTTTTATACTATTAAAATAGTGCACGTTCCATGTTTATAAAAATCTTAAGAGTTATTCAAATATGAAATGATAAGGATTAATTTTTGTAAGCATAAATAAATTACACATAGGCTTGGTACTTCATTAAGGTTTTATTTAAAACAGTTTATGCTCATTCTTCTAAGAATACTTACTACTGAACAGATTTCTTATTTGGCTCAAGAGTCCTTTGCCTACATTCACGCAATTTACACAAGTTGTTGCCTTAAAGAGGTAGGAAATGTTTGTAAAACAAAAACAACGATAAGTATAGTCTTAATGTCTCTCCATTTTCATTTGAAATTGACTGGATGAGGCTGAATAGTTCTTAGTTTTAAACATGTACTTTTAATTTTTCTCCAAAAGTATAAGTAACAAAATAAATTTGATCTCAGTGAAATGGTTTTTAAATAGTTCCATACTGTTTTATGTCCTGAAAGGCTCCTGAATATATCAGCGGAAAAAAACACAATTATACAGGATTATTTCTTGTGATTTTAATAAGCAACAAAAAACTTATTCCTTATATATTTTAAATATACTGCAAACTATAGTGTATGTTTAAAATCATCATCATCATCATCAACACCATCATCATCGTTATCATTTTTATTATTTCTACCATGATTATAACCATGAGTTATTGAACATTCTACACAAAGTAACACACAAAATTAATATTTTTCTATTAGAATTACCTCCTATTGCTAATAGCTCTGTGATGCTGATATTCTGAAAAAAGACATTTTATATATGTGTATATATATAAATTATATATAGCATATAATATAAAAGCCATTTAAAGATAAAAAGTAAATTTTTTGCTTTGTTACATAATACGTGGTGTACTAGATGCTATTCATGCAGATAGAAATGCTGTGTCCCTAACTTGTATAACTCCCTGCCTAGTATGTAATGTGGGGAGGGTATGATTTTAGAGAGACTGTTGTTGCTGTTATTGCTGTTTGTTTTGTTAGTTAGGTAACTAGTTAGTTTTGCTTTCAAACTGATTCAAGCATTTTAATGTATTAAGGATAAAGTGGGAGTAAGGAGAGGGAGTTTGAATACAGGAGAAGGAATAAGCAATTAGGAAAGATGCCATAGGAGACGGGAAGAAATAAAGCTCAGAGCTGAGGAACTGGTCTAAATCTGGAAGTACCTGTCTCCCAGGGAGACGTTAGGTGGGACTATAAGAATAAATCAATAAACTGATGAAATTATTGGGGCAAAGCATGGTCAGCAACAGAGAGGGCAGAAAACTAAGGAAGCCTACACCTAAGGGCCTTTATTTTCTTAGTGAAAGCAGAGGTAAGGTCAGGTCTTGAAACCTCCTCACTCTTTCTCTCCATCACCTCATAAGGGAGAAATAAGAGGCCTGAAGGATATGAACAAGTTTTGAAACAACAGCAATGGAGAATGATGGGGAAGAGAATAGATGGGGGAGATACGGAAGGATTAGAAATCATCACTGAAGACATTTTACACTGGAGCCCATCTTCCACCACTATTTCTTTAAATTGCTTTTATTTGTTTATTATTTTTTAATTCCCATTACACTTTTTTAATTTTTTATTGAAATATATTTAGTTTACAATGTTGTATCAATTTCTTGTGTACAACATAACAGTTCAGTCATACATATACATACGTATATTCTTTTTCATACTCTTTTTCATTGTAGGTTACTACAAGATGTTGAATATAGTTCCCTGTGCTATACAGTATAAACTTGTTGTTTATCTATTTTATATAATGGTTTGTATCTGCAAATCTCAAACTCAGTTGCTTTTAATTGTAGATTGAATTTAAGCAGGAAGAGTATCTTCCCCTGCTATGTGAACATGGCAGAGTTACAGAGTTCAGATTGCCTAACCTACAGAGCTACATGATGTTTCTTATTTCTAAGTTGTATGAAAAGAGGAAAAAATTCTAAATAAGGGAGGCTCAGGAAAGTCAGTGATGTACATTCTGAAAGTGTCAACAAAACTTCACCAAACAGGGATTTATCCAAGTGAAATCTGCCCCATGTTGTGAAATCTGACATTTGCTGTGTCCTAAGGCCAGCCTCAGCTTAGTAACTTTACTTCTATATTTAAAACTATATATATTCTGTTGTATAAATATACAATGGAATAGTACTCAGCCACAAAAGAGAATAAAATAATTTCATTTGCAGCAACATGGATGGACCTAGAGATTACCATACTAAGTGGGTAAGCCAGAAAGAGAAAGTAAGATACCATATGATATTACTTACAGGTGGAATCTGAAAAAAAGACACAAATGAGCTTATTTACAAAACAGAAATAGACTCACAGACATAGAAATATATAAAATAGATAAATAACAAAGTCTTACTGTATAGCACAGGGAACTATATTCAATATCATAATAGCTTATAATGCAGAAGAGTATTAAAAGGAATATATATGTATAACTGAATCACTATGCTGTACACCAGAAATTAACACAGCGTTCGTTGTAAACTGACTATACTTCAATAGAAAAAACCACCTCAAAGCATCAATTTAAAAAAATACATACAGTCTGATCATAGGTCTATTTATGTAGCCATGAAGAAGTTCTGTTCTATGGTTTCTTAAAATTCTAGGTCACTAAGAATTTAGGAATTTGATAATACTTCATTGAAACATTTTAAAGAACCATTGTTACAGTGATTTGGTTCTCAATTTGGATGGGAAGAGGATGAAATAACTAGTTTCATTTAGAAAAGCCTCAGTACATAAAACATATAGAGCCATCAAATAATTGTGTTTTTCCTTGGGCACACTCATTTAAACCATAGTTTTAGTTACACATTAATATTTCTCACAATTCTTTCATCTGTTTCCTCACATCAGCCCTCTGTCATGCGCTTCAGCTTCCTTTTCTCAGTGCTTAGCATATCTTAAACTATACTCAGATTTCCCAAAACAAAACTATACCTTCACTAGTATTTCCTTTTTAAATAAATTGTACCAGTCAAGCCAGAAAGCCATTGTTCATCCCACTTCTTCATTCTCTGCTGCAAATCAGTTATCAAATCCTGTTGAATTTATCTCCAATATTCAGCTCATCGTCTTCTCTCACTTGCGCACCACTGGCCTCCTAAGTTATCACTATATCTTCAATCTCAATGCCATTCTCCAGCATCTTCAGTTGAATTCGTCTTACTAAAACATAAATTTTGTGGGATTATTCCCTAGTTAAAATCTTTAATGACTTTCCATTACCCTTAGGATAAATAAGAATCTCCTTAACATGCTTATCAAGCCCTCCATGACCTGGCATCTGCCCACCTCTTTGGCTTCATTTTTTTGTCGTACTTCTAGAGTATGCTAAACTCTTTCTCTACTGATTTTTTTCTTTTTCTTTTTTTAAAGTTCAGTACTACAGTGTCTCAAATGTCTGAGCCTTTTCTTATGCTGCCCTCTCTTCTGCCTGGTACATTACCTCCCTAAGCCCTATCTTTGCCTGGACCGATACTTACCCTACAGTTGTAAATTTAAACATTACTTCCTTCAAGAGATCTCCTTGATTTCTGAAACACTGTTAGATTCCCCACTTTCTGTTCTTACAGCATCCCACACTTCCCCTGTGTTTATGCTCACCTGTATTCTTGTGATAATGACTTTCATTTGACATTTAATTGACTTTTCCCTCCTACTCTCCTCTGTGTGAGAGCACAGATCAAGTTTACCTCCTTCATCTTCATCAGATAGTGTAATGTCTGACACAGCCTCTCAATAAATGATTATTAATGTTACTAGAATGCTGTGAGTTCAAATATGATATGATCATGGATATTTTTATTTTTACTATTCAGAATTTCAGTTTATCTCTCAATGCGCTATTTTTAAATACTTTTCAACATTTATTCCCATTTTTGGGGGGCAAGTTCTTTGCTTATGCCTCTATAAATATATTTATATGTAAATTGATTTATAAAATATCTATTTTGGGCTGAGTTTCTCATTCAGAATGCTCCACATTGGCTACTTCCAAACTTCAAACTTAGTATTTACAGGTTTTATGTAAAACTATTCAGGATTTATTTTGTTAACTATTTAGTTTTCCATTACAAAAGGCATAGTGATGCTTTATTGAGTCTAAAACACAAACGATTTCAGCTTGCTTTATAAGAGAATTCCTCATTAGAGATTGCCTTAGTGATTGCAAAATTTGATTAATAATCAAGAGCATAGAAAGGCAATATTATCAGCTTTGCGCTGGTTTTTGAATGTCCAGATGATGATTTAAAGAACAAATAAGGCAAACCTGTGCCTCCAGTCATGTTTAATCTTATGCACACCTAGAGTTTCTTTTTTATCATAAGCACATTTGCATCTGTTGCCTACCAACAGAGAGGGCAATTAATAATGATGAATAATAATATTATGTAATTCACTCAGAAGAGGCAAATTACATGGATTTTAGAAGTAAATTACATGAAAATTCCCCCTGAAATGCCACAGGAGTCATTGAAAAATGAGATCCTTAGAGCACAGTACATGCCAGACTAGCTTTAGACAGCGTGATGGTTTTGCCTGTAAGTAAATAAGTAAATCTTTGTCATCACATGTGGCTATTTCTTTAAGCTTCCTCTCTAATTATGGGTAACTGTGAACAAATGTGGTATATTCACCTAAGAGCCTTCAAAGAAGAAATATATATAATTTCAAACTCATGATAGCTTTCAAAAATAGAAATTGCCACCAATTTTAATTGAAGTAAAATTTATCAGAACTACCATTAAGAGTGAAAAATATAAGGTACCCATAATCTCTTTGGGAAAAAAAAGGAATAAGAAAGTCAGGATTAAAACTTATCAGCAAGATTTGCTTTGAAAATAAATTCTTAAGACATTGTCTTATTTGGAGTTCAAATTTAAATTTGTATATAAAATGAGAAGTAATATAACTACTTGATATCGTGAATGTTGTTATAGATTCGCAAGTTGTCTGTACTTATTTCTTGAATGATATGTAGCCCTTTGATAACTATTCTCTAATTATCAATAAGTAACTTTAATAAACATTTTATGACTCCTTAAAACATTAACAACACTTTATAAGACCAAGAAAACACAAGGAACTCTGGAGTTTGTACATATAACCAAATATGTTTGGTTTTAAATCATGTCTATCTTACAGTTTGTCATTATAAAGAAGTACGGTAGTTACTTAGATTTTCTTTGTTTCTGTTTTGTCTTTTTTTCCCTACTTGGAAGCTAAGACTCAAGGACATTGAGCCTGATATAAATGTGATCTATTATATACAGTATCGTATGGAAAGCTTTAATCACTTGTGATTATCACTAACTTGAACTACTTGTTGCGTTCCTTTACATCTTTAAAAAATGGGATACTTTGAAGTTAATGTCTTAAGGAAATGTTCTCACAGGAAACATCTTTCCATTAACAGATTATGCCAATAAGAATAAGAAACAACTAACTGTTGAAATTAAATCCTTATATGAATAAGTGGAAAAATTGGCAAGACTGGCTTTTGAATTTATAAGGCAATTTTAAAAGTTCTCCCCAGTTGTTTTTACACAAATCTCTAGCTCTGTCTTTTTCTCTCTTTTCCTACCATTCTTCCTCAATGACTCTTAGGTCACTGTTAGAAGAGAAATTACAGCATACACTGTGCCAATAACCTGAAAGCTACTTTCCATAAGATACTTTTAGCTTTTTATCACATGTACTATTTCCACAGATTATTTTTTATATAGATGCTATTAGAAATGACAGACTTTGAGTAAACTCTTAAGGTAATTATGTAAATCATAAACATTTCAAACTGATTTTTAGGCAATAAATCTAATAAAAATAATTTACTAATTTACAATGACAATGTACATTTGCAGTCTAACTCTTCAGTGCACATACTTTTGTGAAAAGCAAGATGAGTCAAAGCATTATTACTCTTTTTATTCATACATACATTTTTGTGTCTTTTTTTGCAGCTACTTTTGCACTAGAAACATTTTCTCATTTACTTTTAGCTTAATGAAGCTTAGGCTGAATACTTCAGGTACTCAATGCTCATGTATTGACCATCTACTATGTCCCAGACCCTGTAAAAGACACAGGAACAGATGATCAATGTGTAGTAGGTCTCTTCTGAACCAGAACCCACAAATTCAACATTATGAGTCATCCAGAGTTGTGGGAGGAGTGACAATATTCTATAAGGAGAACTTCAAAGTTGACTGGCTTTTAAAGAACTGATGTGAGTGATCCATTTGGTTTCAGTTAATATGTGTGAGCACACACAAATACAGACAGAAATACAACATGTAGAGGTAAGGCATATTTCAAATGGTTATATTTTTCTATAGTATCTTGTAATCGTGAGTACTCTCAAATCAATATATTCAGTCATTTAAACCAGTGCTTCTTGAGGAGTGATCCGCAAAAAGATTATTGCTGATACAAAATAAGTGCAGAAATTTATAACAAAGTGTTTAAAATTTATAATAAATTTATAACGAAGTGTTTACAAACTTCTATAGTAAGTTACATCTGTTGAAACTTACAGAAAAAAAGGAAAGGCTTCCATTATATATATATAGTTATTGTATTTCTATATTTGATTTGTATTGTGTTTTCCTAAACATTGGTCTGTGACAGACTGAAAGGGGAAAAAAATTATTCTTTACCATAGATGATCTAAGAAGCTCTGATTTATTTAAGTTGTAAATAAAGACTCTAATGAGAAACAAATATTTGTCTCTGGCTTATAAACTCTATGAACACCATAATCTTTTGTTTGATAACCCTTGTCAAAATTTGCACAAAGGGTTTTTTTTTAACTCTTAAATATTATATTGTTCGGTGGGATGAGATAATCAACCTTAATCACTCCTAGAAAGAAAATAAATGAGATACTAGACTGATTTCAATTCTGTTACCCCAAATAAGGCTAATATATCCAAATTATGTGAATTGTGCCTTCTATTTCTATTTCTGTTTAGAACATAATGCAAACCTGTAGACACTTAAAAATAGTATTGGTTAGTAATTCTTTTATCTAAATTACTACACAGTCATGTAAGAAAGCTCATGTTAAAAGAGCACATTGTATTTTTATTTTTCAGTGCAACATTTTACAAAGAAATCTGTCATGTTTAACATATGTTTAAAAGTGATCAAAAATTAAGATGAAATGATACCATCTAGTTGTTAGAGCTTTATAAAAATGCCTTTGCAGAAGCATGTGCATTCTAAAGATCTTATAGCCTTGATCAAATAGACATATTTTTCAGAACATGTTTATCTTACATATTTGTATTTTATATGGTGTTCAGCCTGGGAATTAAAAAAATAGAAAGAATAATAGTTTAAGAAACAGTATTCCTCTAGCTGTCCCTTAACTACTCTTAGGGAACTTACAGCTCTTTAAAGTCATCTTCTTATTTCTGAGAGTCTTCTGGGAAAATCTCATCTATGCTTAGAAATACATGTAGCATTTTTCATTTTTCTTTCTTTCATTCATGCTCCGTTTCTTCTCTGGCGTTTTGAGATAATGTTAGGTGCTGAGGCTTCAGAAACCCTGAAAAATCAGGAATTCTTGTTAAGGTGCACATCTGTTTCACTCTGGTTGCTGCCATTATTTTTGCTGCCACTGTGACTGGTGCCAGTAGGATGTCCTGTCAGTACTGGCTGAAGCTATTCTGTGGCAAAGCTGAGCCTCTCTGAAACTTCTCTCCTTTGCGAGAACTAGCACAGCTGTGTGAAGGACAGCAGGGTGCTCTGCAAACATGATTATTACAGCAGAAACAGTACTCTGAACTGAAAAAGAACATTGTTTTCTCTGAACTTTCTGGCATACTGTTGCTGCAATAGACCCTAAACTATACTTTACCCCTGGCAACTCATTGTTTGTATTAAATCAGTTCCTTCCCTTTTTAATTTAACTGCGCATGCGTGGGTGTGAGTGTGTTTGATTTTGATTTTTTGCCTGCTTATTTTTAATTCACAGCTGTTGGCTTTCTAGGAACACCGTGTAGGCTTACTGAGGATACGACTAAGGGAAGAGATACAAACAATCAGAGTAACAAACAGGACAGATTTCTTTGCGGGGGTGGGGTGGAGTGCAATTTAAATGTGCCAAGCTTCTGCTTTGACTTTCAGTGGTCTGCTTGTTACCCTCATGTAAATTGGCCCTGGACACAGTCTGCATCTTAGATTGTTCAAAGATTGGGCAGAATATGTTGTGTAAGTAAGCATTTCTTAGAGCATTGTTTGCTAAACGGGGTGTGCACAAACCTTAAACTTGCGATGCATACATCTAAGGTTATAGGTCGTCATACGTTTTGCCATTGTTCTTTTTTTCTACTTCCCCGTCATTTTCTTTCTGTTGCACATGTCCATTGTTCAGGTGTCCTACAATGATTTCTTCTTACTGAAGAATGGTAAACTAAGCTGAAGTATTTGGCCTCAATGAATTAAAAAAGGAGCTGAAATTGAAAATCATATTTTAAGTCACTTTTTGAAATTATCTTTACTATTTTCTAAGTGTCAGTGAATTTTCAACATTTCATGAAGCGATTTTCTTGCTGTCCTGATAATGTTCATGGTCTGAGGTTCATTATTGCCCTAAATTCACTTTGAAATATGTGATTAGAAACACTTTAAATCATGACGTTTCCAAATCCATGAGAGCATTTTTTTCCCTTTCTGATTAAAAAAAATGAAATCTTTGGTTTTACGTGCACGCAATAGTAGGTTTAACCAATTTGATTATTCTTCAATTAAGCATCACTATGTACTGTTTTAGTCCTTATTCTGTAAGTATTTTCTGCGTTAATAGCTCAGTGTAAAGTTTTTAAAGAGCTATTAAGCAGATTTAAACACTATTGTTTAAAGGAAGAAACCATGTTTTTGCACCCCATTAGCTGAAAGGTGTTAATAAAAGGTATGGCTTAGGCAATAAGAATGAAAACGGGAGGCATTCACTTTGCCAGGAGTGTCCAACGTTGGCTTGAAGCCACTGAGCAAATTATCATTTTGAATTAAATTTAAAATTTTGTAATACTGTCAGTTTTTAAAGCAAAATTATTATTGAAAGATGATTTTCTCTTAGTGTTATCTACAGGAGTATTTAAACAACTGATAGTAGTAATCACCCATGCAAAGCTATGCTAAGATTAGAGGGGACTGCCAGATGAAACAGAGAATGCCTACAGTAAATTTGAATTTCAGATAAACAGTAGATAACTTTTTAGAGTGTGTCCCCAATGTGAATGAGACATTTATTCTAAAAAAAATGTATTACTTACCTGGAATTCAAACTTAACTGGATATCCTCTATTTCTACTTGCTAGACCCATAACCTTGACCTAGGAACCAAGGTAGACAATCACAAAAGTGATGACTAGTGGATCCAGTTACATAGCTTAGTTAATTCTTAATTCCTGTTTTCTTAATAAAGAAAGTTATCTCCAAAATACCATAATAGGTCATGCATATGCAGAAAACATGCATATTGAATTATTTTTTATTCTAATTATCAGTGGATCAGTAAAGACAGCATACAAAAGACTCCTTTGAAGCTAACTGATGAAAGTAAAATGGCTTTTCTGGGGGTTTTATATATATATATATACACACACACACATATATATATATACACATACATATATACACACATACATATATACACACATACATACATATATATATAGTTTGAGGTCCCTTTCCTGCTCACAGCCCCCTTCTTTACCTTGAAGGTGGAATAAACTTATTTAGTAATGTTAATAGCATGTGAGTAGGAGAAAATTTTCTGTGGGGAGCAAAGCTGAGATTAAGCCCTGGCAGGAGTGGTTAACATATATGTCAAAACTATTGAAAAACCAAAATTGTGGCAAAGCAGAAACAAAGGTATCATCAGTGTTGCTTGAATATCTTTTACATTATTCTGCTGAATATATCCTAATATTGTAAATTCTACTCATTCTAGTTAGAATATGAAGAAGGAAAAAAGAAGGGTGAGTAAAGGAAGCTATTTTATGTAACAATTGAGATGCAGGACACTATTGATTTATTAGAAGAAACCCTTTAATTGTAATTGTAGTAACTAACAAAGACATTTGACTTAGATGTTTGTATATCTACAATTTAATAATGATCTTATGTTTTTGTGTTTAAATAATTATTTGCTATGTTTACCAGCATGGAGTGCTTTTCTTCTCCATTAATCAGAAATAAAGTATATTGGCTTTATACTTAGTAGTCCTTAAGGTGGTTACAGTATGGAGTTGATAAGATGGAACTGTAAGTTGTACACACAAGTGTTGCCTTTGAAATAATTGAGTTTAAGGAGGAAACTATTTGTGAGATCAGTACACTTTATTACTGGTGCAAAAATAATCAGAGGACATGTCCTAAAACCACTATACCAGGCATGATTTGCTAACAAAAAATAGAGTATATTTATTATCTGCACACAATGATACATAATATTTACTGAGCATGTCAATAAATAACAGTTGGAACGAAAGGGAGCGTGAATATTAGCAATACAATCTTACTGAGTCACATAATCCTCCACTTATAAACAAAAGTAATCTACTTGTTTATTTGGTGCTTGTTAACAGTTTCCTGATTATTCATGTGTCCAAAAAAAATTAATGCTTGAAGCCCTAAACCTGGTGAATAGAATAAGCATGGCTCCCCATGGATATGAAAAAATTACATTGTTGGCTTGAGGCAGATGCATCTATAACCAGAGGGAATGCTTTTGCATTCACATCACAATGGAGCAGAAACATCATTTAGAAGCTTTAATACATATTAATACTATGTTCAAGATAATTATAAGCTCCAGCAAACAAAAAATAAAGATCCAGGAAAAGAATGAAGTTACTCAGTACTAGAAGCTCTACTAAAGACAGTCATAGTCATATGGTAATCCCATAATTAAGTTTAGTATGTGAACTAGAATAAAATCCTATGTAAATGCACTAGAAATACATTCAAAACAAGATCAGGAAAAGGAATACAGAGTGATGCCCTTCACAGGGTAAAGCAAACGAAAGGACCGTGACTCCACTAGTCATAGTTTTCCTATTTCTTCATTAAATGGATTCGTATTGGTGATCTCATGAAGTAATTATTAGCTTAGAATTTTCTTTGATCTATCTCACTAATTTTAGTATAATAGATGTTATAAAGGTTTTTTTACATAAATACATATGAAAGTGCTGAAGATATTTGTTAAGGAAATGATATACCAGAGGCAAAAATGTTCTCCAAGAGACTTATAAACATTATTTTAAAGTAAGTAAATACTAGATACAGAGATAATTTACCTAGGTACTTTGAGAAACAAGGGGAAAGGGCTCTCTATTGAGTACTTACAACATGTGCTTGTATGTTCTAAGACCCTTGTAGCAATCATCTGAGTTTTTGCACCCATTTTCGAAACAGGTGTGTAGCCTTAAAAAGAATACATGACTCGTCCAAAGTCGCAGAACTTATCATGATAAAAGGCAGGCTTAGAACCTCCCAACCTACTACTTAATATTTGTACAACTTATGTAAGATACTTGATCTGTTTGCCTCAGTTTCCTATTCTATAAAATAAAGATAATGACCTGTACAATGGGTTATTGTAATAAGTAAATCAATTAATAAACATAAAGCACTTAGAACTGTAGTAGCACATATTAAACTCTATTTGTATTTAAGTGTGCAGGTCTCTAGCTCCATGTTTGTTTCACTGCAGCATAGGAAAACTGGACATTTAATTTACTTGGCTAACAATGTGCAAACATTTATAGCACTAAGATAATATTGCTTTATATAGATGCATTCATTGCCTGCTTCAAGATTGACTATATTCCTGCACTTAATATTTCTTGGCTATTAACTTCATCAATTGAAAAATAGTAAATACACAAATCATAACTTGTATATTAATTATCATATTGCTGCCTGGTTTTTTAAATGCTAAATATGTTAGTCAGTGTACTAAGCATCATGCAGGAGAACACACAGAAAATGACAAGTGGGTAATTAAGGTCTATGAATTTTTAAAAAGCCAGAAAGCTACACTATTGATATATGAAGAGAATCCAAAGAAATAATTTCAAATAATAATCTCAATTCTAATTGAACATTTGGCAGTAATGCAAATGCACTGCACCTACTCCATCCAGTACAGGAGCCACCAGCCCTATACAGATCCTGAGTGCCTGAAACATGGATATTGTAACTGAGGGCCTGCATTTTGTATCTGGTTGTATTTTAACTTAAGTTGAAATAACTACCTGTGGCAGTTGGACAGCACAGCTCTAGACAAACGCAAGAGAGAGTCAATGCTGCTTGTGGGTTGAGAGAGCCGTGGAGGCAGGACTCATGAGGTGGGTCCCTGCTCATTCATTTCTGTAGGAAGGAAGTGATCTTCTGAGCCTAGGAAGGAAAAGGGGTTAGCAGGGCGGTAAACGAAAACCAAAGTAGGAGGAGTTTGCAGAAGTCTCAAACTAATAGTCCTTGATCCATACTGGGGATGAGAAAAAAGTTTCTAAAATTTACATAAAAACCTCAACTTTCAGCTTCTTAAAAAAAAGAAATATATGGCGCAAATTAATTAACCTCTCCGAGGCATATTTTCTTCATCTGTGAAATGTAAAAGCTGGATGAAAAGACATCATTTCATCCTGAAAGTGTACTTTATGACTACTCATTATTCTGTTAGATGTTTCTGGTTTTATTCTATCTGCCTAGCACAGTTTTTTATAACAATTGTCTAATAACTCCCAGGTCACACCTTCTGTCCTCAGAAAGTTCAGTTGCAGACTATTGACTAGCCAGCCATCTCATAAATGTTTGTCTTTGCTTATGGGGAAAAGGAGTGTGTTTCTGCTCAGAAAAGTAAAGGTGCAGATTTCTCTCACTGTGGTTCATTATTGTAATCTTCATTTAGAGACACTATACAAAATAAGTTGGACTATTACACATGACACTGCCTGGATGAGCTGACTTTGTCATAAAATATGTAATTAATTTTTCAAACAACTGTTTACAACCCTAAGCTGTACAAGTATATTAGGTTATCTTGGAATAAATTTTCCCTTTGATACGGTGTCACAGAACACTATTTGTCCTACATGGAAGAGCACTTTATCCTTCAACAGTAGTCTATGTACTGGATCTGCTGCAGTACCAGAAGACATGAGTTTGACAAATATTTAGGTAATAGATGGATTTTATTTTCACGATGTTTATTCCTTCTAGTTATTGATTCATAACAAAGATTTGCAAATGCTTATTCAGAAAGAGCTCCCTGGAATTTAGAAATAATGCTTGAGTAATGCATAGTAAATTGAAAACCTCTTATATAAAAAATGCCTAAGTTTCATGTTGTTTGGTTTGACTATATTTTTCTGTGAGGTATTTTAAAATCTAGAGTTGTCAGTCTTTTTTTGACTTCTCTGTTTTGGATCATTTCAGCCCTCTTTTTTTTTTTTTTTTTTTTTTTTTTAAGATTACTTGGTTTACTGAGAATTAGTTCTTCTTTGAAGTTACATGAATTCTGTAAGGCTTTCAAATACCACAGATTGTTTATAGCATTATTTTTAAATAATCACATTTTAAAAAGATACATTTTGGTAATATATAGTATCAGGTAAATGAATCATTAAAACATACAAATCTATGCTGTAAAAATTTGTTACCACAAATTCAACCTTGTGTCACATAGATCTTTTTTTCCTAGTGTTATTTAATCTTGATAAATGTTGTATTCCAAGTAACACATTATTTCTGAACCATAAGTACTTCAGCTGTTAAGTCCTTTTGTCACCTCAGTCAGTTCTGACTTCATAGTCCTACATTTATACATTATACTTTGGAACAGTGTTATAAAGCAATTGTCTAGCAATAGAAAAAAGTGTGTGCCACCTTTGTGTAGCTCCTTATCTTGTTTTTATTTGTATTTGTATTTCATTAAATCCCTTGTATTTCATTAAATCCCTAGTCTTCATTTATATTATTTACATGTTATAAACTTGTTCAAAAACTTTGTTTTGTAAATTAATATCTTAATGTGCATTTCAAGTTTGATATCTGTTTAGGAGAGACAATGCTAGAATAATATCTGACCCTGCTATTGTCTATAATTCTAGAATAAGGAATTCAAGGAAAATTAAGGCATCATTTTTACTCTCAATAACAGTCTAGGGGAGACTAAGAAAACAGAGTGACAACTAAGAAGAGGAGAAAAAGAAAACTAAACACACTGTGGTGTTATATAAGACAGCACAAGCCACGCAAAAACACCAGTAGGGGGCGGGGGGGAAAAAAGGAAAGATCCATGTTGCTTTCGAAAGGCAGGAAAGGAAGGAAGGCAAGTGGCATTGATGTCAGATTTTGGGTAACAAGTAGTATTTTGATAAGAAAGGGACAGAGACCAAGAGGGTAGGTTAGAGTTAACTTTTAGTTGTTTTATGTTACAGCTGGATTTGATTGCAGGAACTAGCAAGATACTGAAGATTGTTAATTTACAGGAACATGGATAATGTTAACTGTTACAAAGAATATAGCTCTCAGACTTGAGGATACTGCAGATTTACCTGAAGGCACTTAAAAATACAGATTACTTGGTCTCACCAAGTATTTCTGATGCAATAAACTTGATTGGGGCATCAGAATTTACCTTTCTAGTTAGTTCCCCAGATTGTGCTGACACAGGTGGCTTGGGAGCACCCTTGGGGAACCACTGATCAAGAGTAAAACTTTTCCCTAAGTGGTTCCCTGCAGCCTCCCAGGTTAAGGAATAAAAAAAAAACTGAATAGTTTTTTATTAGCAGCTAACTTGTAATACATATTGAAGCTCTTTGAGAGACAAACAGTCTCTAGAAGAAAATACATGCAAATACACAAAATTAAAACTTCAGCTCAGTAAACAGTAGTAACTAGAGTAAGATGCTGGAAACTCTAATGCTGTTATACCTGTATGAGTTAGAGCTCTGGCAGGAGATAGAATTCATGCAGATGGTTCAAATAAGAAGTGTTTAATGAAGAGACAGTTTTACTGAGTCCAAATTTGTTACGGTTGCCACATGACAGGCCAGTAAATCAAGAGAAAAGGTTTTGGGACAAGGAATAATGACTTTATTCTGAAAGCCAGCAGACCAAAAAGATGGAAGACTAATGCCCTAGAGAACCACTTTACCTAAGTCAGATTTCAGGCTCCATATATATTAATAAGGGGAAGAAGTGTGGTTGGTTGTTGAAAACTTCTTGGTGTCTGAATCCTTTGTTCTTGCAGCTGTCCACATAGGTCAGGTGATGATGCTCCTATAAGCCTCCAACAAGACAAATGTTATTCTCTATTCTGCAAAAATGTTTCTCTATATTAATGGGAAAATGTTATATCCTTAATGGTGAGAGCCTTGAGAATGGGCTATCCAGTATATTTCAGTCTATAAACAACATTCTTTTGTAGAAGGTGCAGAACCAGCATGACTAAGCAAGGCAACAAAGCACAAGGTTAGAACTAAAGGAACAAATTTAATTTGGAGTCAGATTCAATCTTCCCTATTATAATAGCTGTAGAAATATTGACACAGTTGAGGCAGTTGGGAGCCAATGCCACCCCAGGTGCCCAGGTGGCAAGGGGAAAGTTAAGATAGTTACCAGAGTCCATGAGGAGCTGGAACCATGATGCAGAGGCTGGTCCCTGGAAAGCTTTGGAGTTTTCTTAGAAGCATACAGCTATTATCAGAAGTACTGAAGCAGAAAAAGAGTTAGAAATGCCCCAGACCTCTCTCCCTTGGTACTCCAGTCTCCTGTTGCTACCTCCTTTTGGTTGAAATTAACTTGAAGCCAGTTTGTGAGGTATCCTTGGGGGGAGGCAGCCAGTGTGATCAATATCCAAAACACAGATAAGTTCTGAGAAGGCTGGAGATTATAAGTGAGGGACCTGGTTCTACTTTTTTCCCTTGTGTTAATGTAAGTCCTGCTCCCAGTTCTATTTTATGCCTTTGTATTTGGGTGGCAATAGGCTGAGCATGGAGCAGCATAGAGGTGAGATGAACAGTCTACATGCTAACTTACTAGGGACTCACAAGTGTTTTTGGACCTGCTTTATCAATTAGATGGGAATTAAAATACTCCTACTACAGCAAAACCTTAAGCAGAAACAGTCATAACTCAGAAATGCTGTTAAAAGCCTGTTGTTTGCTCTGCGTATAAGGAGATAAATATCCAAGCTTCAGAGGGATGATTTGCTCTTTCTTTAAGTCCCTGAGCCTGTTGTATAAACACCAAGAAGGCTTTAAGAACTTAGTTGTCCCTCCATCAAAGATGAAACACCTTTTAGAACTGGTTTAAATACCTGCAGGTAGTCTGATGTGATAAATACCAGCACTATTTTCTAATTCTCAGTTGTAAACAAGAGATTGCCTTTATTGTCTCAATTATTTTAGGATCCCTTCCTATAGTCTCTCCAGAATTCCTAAAGCAAGAGCAGAGGCAGAATTCATTGCCTGCTGATAGCAATAAGACAATACTTGACATTCAGGATGATAGAAGGATCCCAATTGTCTTCTTAGCCTTAAGTCCTTTGACTTTTCTAAATGCATCCTAAGTATAAAGCAAAGTAAGCAAATCATTTTTCACCATAAATGCCACATGTTTAACTCATTCTGCATTTTTGCTCATGTAATTGATTTTGCTGAAACCATCTTTTCTTATTCTGTGTCTGCTTGTTAAAATATGTAAAGTTTCATCTCAAATACTTATCTTTCCATGAATCCTTCTTTGATTCTTGCAGCAGGAAACTTGAATACCCAGAGTGTCATGTGTTACTTTTAAACACTGTTATCTTCCTTTATATTATAGTTAAAAATAACTAAACATTTCGTACCCTCAATTTGAAGCACGTTTTACCATTTGCTGCTGTGATTTATGGAGAAATACTTGTATGGGCCTTGAACTGGGAACATCTAAATAGTTTAGTTTCTTTAAGTTACTTAATTTAGGGTCAATGTATCGCTCTAGTTTCATCTGAAAAATGATTACTATATAATTTACCTCAAAGTGTGACAATGAGGCTCAAATGACCCTTAATTGATGATGAAAATAAGCAAATACAAGAGTAGACTATAAATGTTAGTTCATTTACTTATTTTTAGTGTCTTTTACATGGTTGGAAACCAGAAAGTTTGTATTAAGTTGAATGAAATTGGAAGTTCACAGAACACTATACTGGAGTTAAAAATCCTTAAGTATCCTGAATGAATAAAGAGAAAGTGAGGGAAAAATATCTTGACAGTTTCTTCATGATTACAAAGCCAGAGCAAAACATACACATGTGTACATGCATATAAACATGTATGTGAGGCTTGTTTTGAAAAAGATTTTAAAACATTTTAGAAAGGTGTATAAGAAATATCAAGGTGTAGCAACAGGATAGTAAGATGGAAGAGGTGAGGGACTGATGTCAAAAGTAAAATCGGGGTTGGAAAGGGAGATAAAATTCCTATTCGTTTACTTCACTTGCTGAAATTAAGCTAGAAGATTAGTTCTCAACATTCTAGAACCTGAAACAAAGTTTTATTTTAGCCATAGGACTCCTCAAAATATTATGAGAGTCAAACAGAAGGGGGTAAAAAAAAAAAAAAGATGAATTGGTCAGGAAAAGCACAACTATTGCTGGAGCTGAGTTCAAAGAAAGAATTCATCCTTTAGCCTCTTTAAGATAATATATCTTAATGTGGTGAACAGTGACATTCTTAGAGTAAATATGCCATGCACAGGGGTATTTCCCTGTATCACAGTGGAGGGCACCACGCCAGAGCATAGTTCTCTAAGCCTACCCCACAGAGAGTCATTGTCATTGACATATGTGATTTTTCTCAGGGTGACAGTCAAAAGATGCAGTTTAATATACCCAAGAAAAAGGAACTGTATTTTTCAGAAAAGCCACCATAGGTTTTGTTGCTCTAAACTGAGCTCTTGATTACTCCTGTCAAGTGGTTAATGTGATGGCAAGTCTCCTCTTTCTGATCTAAGCCTTTTGATTTAACAGTCAGGCAGGCAGGGGCTACAATTGATAGATTCTGATAGGTGCCTAAATTAAAGGCCATTAAGTGGGCAAGTTGATCTCAATACAGGTAAAGGAGGAATTCCATAAATATCTGAAAATTAACCTCAAACTGTTTACAGTATTCTGTTGTGTGAGATTGTGGGAGGGAGGGGACTATTCGGTATTTTATTTACACATTTCCTACTTTTAAAGATTTTTACAGTATGATATATTGCTTTAATATTAAAAAATATTTTAGAACCCTACAGCAAATCAAAACTAAAAGTAAAGTAGTAAGTGATTCTGGGTTCTCTATGCAACCAGCTTAAAGTCTGATTGAGGGCTTCATCTTCTCAGCCTTAAATCAGTGGTTCCTAAACTGGTGATCACAACTCACAGATAGAATGCCAGAAATAGTTATTTAATGATAAATATATTTTGGAAATGCAACCTTTATGTCATCCTCTTGGTGATTCAAAATACACATGACTGCATTAAACCTTTGAAGTCTTGCATTAAAGAATTATTTTGGACTTTGTTTAACTACAGGGGTTGGAAGTGGACAGGCACCCCTTCTGTGGGGCACCTGAAAATATGTGTGTGTGTGAAATGGATGTTTGGTTGTCACAGAATTGGAACATGACCGATACTTAGTGAGCTGGAACCAGGGATGGTATGAATGCTGTAATACATAAGACCATTTCACAAGACAAAGATATCAAAGTGCTTAAAATACCAAAAGTTTCCTCATTGAGAACTACTTTTAACAAACTTACTTGACATGCAGCAGTCTTATTACATAATGTAGAATGGTGAATATGCTGAAATTTATATTTTAGTGTAAAGCCATAGATTCCATTGTACACTTCCCTTCTTGACCGTCCATATGGTTGTCTTAAAGACATCTCAAAGTTAATGTGTCTAAAAAAGAACAGATTTCTACTTCCCACCAAAATATCCACTTCTCCAAATCAGAATATTTGTTACCTTGGTAAATGAAACTATCAGCCATTCATTTGTTCAAGACGGAAACCACAAGGCTACTTTTTTTTTTTTTTTTTTTTTTTTTTTAGCATCGTATAGTTTCTTGAGTCCATTCTACCTGCACAGTATATTTTGACTCTATTTTTAAAACCATGAAAGGTAGAAACCTGAAGTGAGGGTATAATATCAAATGTAAAACCAGAAATACTAAGATTTTTTTACTTTAGGGAAGGAGGAAAAATTAGAATAGAAATGAAAAAATAAGTTACGGAAATGGAGCCCTGAATTTAGATTTAGAGAGTGAACTAAAGTTAGGGATTAAACAGTTGACTGAAATACTAGAATAGCCAGTCAACTGGTGGTGTCTCTGCATCCGCTTTCCAACTCATTCCCAACCTCTCTCCCCTCCCCTCCCCTCTCCCTATCCCACCTCCCCTCCCCACCCACCCACACACACCTCCACATGCACTCCTTTGTTCAGAGCCAGCCTACTGGCCTCATCTGTGATCTCAGATTTGGGATTGTCTCTGGTAAGCAAGAGTCATCAGAGAAGTCTTTCCCCTACCCTGTTCTGCTAAGAAATTTCAGATGTAGCTGGAGCAAACTAAACTTTTGGGACTAAAGGAAAAAGCCACCTATCTGTTGTTGCTGTTATTTATTATTGATTGTGCTGAAATTTCACCATCGTTTTAACATCAATCTTTTTCTTAATCAATTACTTTGTTTTATATTCTCACTTGTCTCTCTTCTTTTCTGCTTTCCAATTTCCTTTTTTATTTTTAACCTGTTTTAACACTTCTGTGATTCTTTGCTGTATATCCTATGAAATGATAGGAAAGAGGACTCTTGGTGCAAGATTTGTGTGCATATGTTTAAATGCGTATATTTGTAAATACTTTAATCTTTATTTAAAAAATTATACTTGATGGAAATAAAAGTTACCATTTTCCCAAGTTTACTGAGATATAATTGACATATAATGTTGTGTAATCTTAAGGTTTATAGCGTTTTGCTTTGATACATTTGTATGTTGCAGAATAACCACCACCATAGTATTACTTAACACTTCCATCCCATCCCACAAACACCATTTCTTTTCTGTGGTGATACATAAAAGATCTACTCTCTTAGAAACTTTCAAGTATGAAATACAGCATTGTTATCTATAATCACCATGCTCTACTTTAGCTTCCCAGAACTTGTTGATCTTATAACTGTATGTACCTCTTAACTAATATCTTTCTATTTCCCCCACCTCCCAAACCCTGGTAACCACCATTCTACTGTCTCTCAGTTTGCTTTTTCAGATTCTAGATATAAGTGATATTGTACAATATTTATTAAAAGTTACCATTTTAATTTAATAAATTATTACCAAATACCAATGTTTAATGAAAAAAATGGAAATTTTAGAATGTTATTTTTACAATGAATCATTTTTGTAAAATATGTATACATATACAACAGCCATATCTCTGGAGAATAAAAATAGGAAAAAATTATTTTCTCTTAAACCTTCTGTAGACATAGCATATTTACAAAGAGCATATTACTTGTGTAATAAGGAAAATAGTTATATTTCAGTGCTTCAGTTCTTTACATAGGACCTGACAGCTGTATCATGGAGATAATGTCAGTTGAAAGGTTCTCTGTCCATAGGAGGTTTTTCAGCTGGGCTCTAAGAGGTCCAGCTGCAAGTATTGACACAAGGAGAATTCATTGCCCCATGTGCACGAGCAGTACAGATTGTCCTTGTTTAATGTCTGAAGTTTATTGCTGCTGTAATAAATTTTCATTACACTTCATTTACAGTAAAGAAATATATAGTAAAGAAATGAAACATTTCTCATTTGAATCCTCTATAAATGAAAGATGACATACTATTTCCTGAGGTACTTGTAAAGAATGTATAATGAAAGGAGACCATGTTTTAAGTGGGAGGTTCAAAACAGTAGCTAATGGTCCTTAGCCAAGACTATAAGTATGCAATTAGCAGAAGGTTAACCAAGTACAAAGGAAAGCCAATAAACAAAAAATCAACTCGTGAATAGAGTAAAATTCTTTAAAATATATTTTTGATTCTGTATGTAGTTGGAATAATGTAGTCTCATTAAGTGGGATAAAAAAGAACAATACTATAAACTACAATTAATTATAATGAAATAAAGATGATCATGTATCCTTGTCTTGATTTTCCAATCCAAGTATTTATTTTAATCATGGTTTTACTGTTGCTTTGGTTAGCACATTGTTGGATTATCAAGCATAAAATAAGAGAAATTCATTCTTGCATACTCTCCTGCTTTTCATCCTAAGTTTATTATATAGATTCTCTTTTATCCCTCTTTGTTAAAATAACACTGCGAAATGAAAATGTAGATGACCTGAAAGTAATGTTTCATTAAGAGAGTGAAGGGAAAGATGTGATATATATATCTTTCTGTGGTCAGGAAGAGGATAGTGAGACCAAAAGTGATGCTAACCAATACGCAACTTGAAACATTAGGTTGATTAATCAGTGAACCTTAAACAGACTAATTTTAGGAACACCTGTAACTTTAAAAATGATAACTTCTTAGTTTCACATAGAATCCTTTCCATATTATTTAAGCAGAAAATAGGATCCAGTTCCATGAAAAATTTTACTAGTATATCACATTCTGTTTTTTCTTGTGTTTTCTGGACATCTCTCCAATATCAGCACGTTAAGCCTACCTCATTCTTTCTAGTAGCTATGTAATAGCTCATTATGTAGAAATGGTAAAGTTATATTTTTTGTTCCATTCTTGGAAATTTAGGATATTTCCTTTTAGTCACTGTTTTTTTTAAATGGCATAAAATGTGTATTTGTGCATATATAAGTATACACATACACACAAATATATATATGTACTGTATATATATAAATGTGTACATATATACTTGATTAATTGTATCTGTCAAGAAGATTCTTGAACATAGAATGGTAATGTATGTATGTATATAGTATGCATATATGTATGTGTGATATATAATATGCATATATGCATATATATGCATATATACAAATACATCGGAACTTATATCTATAAGGACAGTTATTAAAAGTAGAATTACTGTACTGAAGGGTATGCATACTTTAAAATTTAGAAATATTTACATGGTCAAATTACTTTGTCTTGTTTGTTTGTTGTCATGCATACAAAAAAGCTTGCTTCACTCCAAGATTAAACTAAATGGAACAAAAAAACTCCAGTTTTGTTCTAGTAATTTATAGCTTCAACTTTCATGTTTGATTTTTGGTGCAGCTTGAATTTGCTGCGGAGAAAGGAATGAGAGGAATACAAATTCACAGTGAGAAAGTGAAAGCTTGCTCATGGTCATGGGTCTGCAGATATCTAGGATGATGGTGGACATAGACGGTGTGTGAGAATAAGAGTGCAAAGACCATATTTTAAAAAGAATAACATGAAAACTTCTCATGTTTTAGATATTTCAGTTGGTCATTTATTTTTCCCTTTAATCAAAAGAGAATATTTTTTAGTTACTGATTTTGATGCATAACTAATACATTGTCTTAGTATACTAATATATATAGTATACTAATAGTCAAACAATAGTTTTCAGTGGAGTCAACAGAGCTGGTGATTTGACTCAACAGAAAGCACACCAGCACAGCACATTCTGGACTGAGTGTGTGTTGTGGGGAAGGATTTAATCCAAAAGCATCTCTAAGATATTAACAGAGTCTAGAATTCAAAGAAGGGAAAGGCATCCTAAGGGGCCCAGAGGGTAATAAATAGTGTTTGAAACAGAAAAGATGTGATTCAGGCTGGGTTGGGTCTCAGTGGTGTGATGTTTAGAGGCAGAGACCTGATATGGTAGTCAAGTAGAATGAAAAAGCACAGTTTTTGGAACAGAAGACAAAACATATATTCAGGAAAAACTGACATACCTTATTAGGAGATACAGAGCATTCATAGAAGGATATAACATTAGGAACCCAGGATGGAGCCTGATTCATGAGAACTTTCACTGCTACTTTTGTACTTTCTGATGGGAAACTTCTAAAGTTATTTTAGTAGGCAAGAGACATGCTTTAAAATATTATTTGGAAGAATTTTGTGTGGCATCAGAGTATCAAAGGGACTAGGGGACAGGGATCAGGAAAGAAAAGGAATGTTGCAGAATTCTGTTTTTCTGTGGTATAATTAATCTACGCTCTGGGTACAAGGCTCTCATCTATCTCTACCTTAGAAAGTTTTCATGTTTATCATTTGAATTTCATTTAAAGAGTTGCTTGATCCTTTGTGTTCTACACATTATTTATTTTGGTCATTGACAACTCCACCGCCTTAGAGATGGTAAATTATGTGGGAAATTGTTGTTCTATATTCCTCTATATTTATAATTTTTTAAACTATCAGTGTTTTGCAGATTACATTGAAGAAAGAAACTCCAAAAAAAAGTTTTCTTCATGTCTAATACTTAGTGCAAACTCTGGAATAGACATGCATCACTTGGAGATAATTAAAAGCAAAGAATCCCCATGACTTTGTGCAATAGATCCCCAGATATGGACAGTGCTATCACTTGCGGTACTTGAGTCTGACATGACAGCTGCCAGGTGTTACAGGCTTACTTGTTTTTAAAGTAAAAGGCAAAAAAATTTAAGAACCTTCACAGATGAAGCAGAACAGTGTCTGCCAGCACAAAATGCCTGGCTTACATTTCCATAAAGTAAATTCCAGCTGTCTTAACTAAGGACCAAACAACCTGTTTCAGTACACATGAATTATAATGTTCCCAAACCTTTAGTTCTCAAAAAAATCACTCAAGTACACCTCAGGTATTTGAGAAGCTGTGTGGATTCTTGCCAAGCTCCTGACAATGAGCAGACATTGCTTGACTGATTGAAATCATCACACCTAAGGTCCACTTCATAAATCTTTGTTTATTAAAATATATGATTGTGAAACCATCAGTGATCTTCCTTTCATGTGTTAATTGACCTTTTTCACTTAGTTATAAAATCTAAACTGAAACAAAAAAGGTAACTACCGTAATTTTCATGTTATTTTTGTTGTTGTTGCAAAAGTGTTTATTTGTAAAGGTAAATTAGATGTCTGCTTATTTGGCTTATAATGCATGCCTGTGCATGCATTAATGAGGATAGAGACATAAGCTTGGTCTTTCACTAATACTCAGTATGTAATCTGCCATCTAAAACCTGCTCCTCTCCCTGTGTCCCATATTGATAAATGTTACCATTATCCAGTCAGTTGTTCCTGCAGGAAACTTGAAATTCTGGAAACTTTTGGTTGATCATACAAGTTTTAAAAATTTGCCCTCATCAGACCCCATTGAAATGGCAGTGAAATAATTTTTTAACGGATGTAATCTCAAAACCACAGTGAAGTGATTGTCCTCTGTAGCTGAGAGCTTTTAATATGTTTCTAGAAGATAAGAAGGGGATGGAAGAGTGATAAGAAATGAATCTGCGAGGAACATTGGCAACCTGTTATACAGGCAACGGGACATGCAACTTGAGAAAGACATAGCTGGTCCTGTAGACCCTGAGATACTTGCGACTTGGTCTTGGTTTGCAGAAGATCAGTGTTAAGACATGAGGCTGTAAACAAGGATGTTAATTGAAAGGCTATTTTTGGAGTATTTGATCGTTCCATTATGAGGGCTGAATTTTCAGCAGCCAGGAGTCTAATACACTAGAGGGGGTGTGGCGGGGGGAGTATGTGAAACGTGGTTGGGAAGGGGTTACTTTTCTATGGAAAATAAACTAATGGACTGGGAAGATCTAGAACAGCTGGCAAAGTGTTTCTGAAAACAAAGACCTCTACCTTAGGGCATTTTGTGGTTTCCTTGAAAACAAAACCAAACCAGAAACATGTGGTTCCTTGCCCAGTCACCAAAAAGCAAAAGCCTTCTCCCCTCCAGTCAACCATCCCCCAAGTAGCTTTTTGTCTTATCACTAAATGTGTATGTAAAACCAAGTGGTACATGGCATGTAGTACCAGAAGAGGGAAAGATGTTATCTTTTTAAGGGTAAAAATTGTTTATATCACTTCTATCCTAATCCTACTAACCAGAACTTGGTCAAGTGGCCCCAACAAATGGCATAAGATGCTGGGAAATAATGGGAAAGCAGAAACCTGAATAATCTTGGAGCCCATTGAGCAATCAAGTAAGAGTTGTAGTGAACTGATTTTTAGCTTTTAGTTTTATTTTAAAATTCCTGTTTGACATTAAACAAGTATAAGCATATGCCTATGTATTTACCTCAAAATAATTCAACCTAGTTTCTAGTTCCCCCTTTTCAATATCTATTTATTTAAATATATATGTAAAAAGAAAACAAATTAAATAGGAAACACTGAAAAATAATTATCCAGCTCTCTAAACCAGAAACCAAGCCATATATCTTGACTCAGTTTGCTCAAAAAACAAACAAAAAACAGTTACAAGCAAAATTTGTATCAAATGGTCTGTTCCTACCCATTGGAGCCCATCTCTGCTCCCAATTCTTGGCTCTGTTTTCTGCACGTGACCCCATTCCTGCTCCTCCATGATTCGTATTGACATTTAGATTTCAGATTCCCCCTGTGAATTTGAATTTGTTCCACTGCTGAGACTATAGGTGAGACTTTAACTTTGGATAGAAAATCAATCTAATTCTAATCCTTCAGAGAACATTTTTAGATGTTTATATCCTGTGAAAGAGATGTCTAGGCATCTGTTGTGTAGGAAGCCTAAGTTTACTTAAGCTGTACATGAATGTTGTCCAGTAAAGAGGCTGAAATTCTTAGGAATCTTAAAGTACCTTAAGGTAATGCATATCAAGTGTTCTCTTTTCATCTAAATCAAACTTTGAGCAAGCACCATGTGTGTGCTAATTTCCACTAATAAACAAACACTAAAGCCCTCATTTTTGACCTTTGAGGGTAAATTTATTATTTCACAAGCTTTTGTCTCAAAAAAAAATCCTTATAAAGAAATTCTGTTGTTCATTGACCCTAGACTGAAAAAATCACTCATATAAGACCTTACTAACTATATAAAGACAAATATTTACTGTGTAGCTATTTTAAAGGATTTATTATATTTACATAAGTATTAATTTCCTTCTAATTAATTGAGGTTAACTGCCAGAATAACTTAGTGAAAAGGGCAGATGACAGTGAGTAAACCATATAATGTATATCAAATAGGCATCATATAAGATTTTAAAATATGTAACTCCAACAAGTAAACATTCACATTTCTCTGCCTCTGTTTTTCCTCAGATATTTAAAAATATATTTGCCTTTTTTACTTTTAATCCTCAATTTGCTATAACTTGTAAAAAAAAATTCTGATTTAGGGAAAAATATATAGTATTCAACTATCAAATACTGTGTTTTTGTCTATAAGAGTGTTATAAAAAGGTGACTTAAATATAACAATTCCAATAAAAATACAATTTATATTATTTGATGGTAGAGAGTCTCTTCTCATGGATCGGCTTTAGTAAGAGAGAAGGATTAGAATGAATTTCATGTGTACAATTGTATATAGTTACTTAATAATCTGATATCCCTTTGATTATACACTCTCATTCACTTTTTTGATGACCAAATGACTTCCAGAAGTCCTACTGATGACAGAATCCTTCTACATTTTAAAAATTTATTGGCAGTACAAAACAGAGTAATTTGTGAAATAAGCTTATATTGGTGGAGCAGCAATTCCTCATAGTAACTATGTGTTCCAAAAATCTCTAACATGAGTTCAAGTACACATTGCACTATTGTCATAGGACAATCAAATAACAGGATTCCTTATAACTTAGAGCTCATCCCATGCTTAATGATCCATTACTGGCATAGCAAGGGCTAAAACATAAACTGTTGATGATAAAACTCTTAATAATAAGCTAAAGTCTGGGTTATTTAAGACTCAACTTACTTAAAGGATAATTTTACAAGACTAAAAACTGACCTTAGAGCACACTTGAGTAAAGACATAGACATCTTAATAGCTTTCCTTAATATTAACTAGGAGTGACTGTCATTAATATTGATCCATTTAATAAACAAACTTTTACATGAGAGAGAAGGTCAACACAGTAAGAAATGAAGATATATTTATTCATCTTAAGATATTAACCAGTTTCCAGGGTTCAACCAAAAAGAAAACACCATGAATTCTAACAGTAATAATGGTATTTAGAGGTAGTCACAGTCAGTGTATCTGAGAATAATACAACTCATTACATTCAGTGCACTGATTTGAGTCCTTTAAATGGCATATCCAGTGAAATTTTAACCCATGAAAAAAATTAAAGTTAAATAACATACCAATGTCGCGTAACAAGCAAATGATGAAATCACGAAGTTAGTCCTGGCCATCTGATTCCAGAACTTAATTGAAGCTAGTGGAGGTAGAAGATAACAAACACAAAAAGAAAAAAAAAAATTTCATTTTCAAAGACATTATAGTGACTTTCTGGTGGTATTTCTCCTTTCTTATCTACATTATTTTTTAATGAGTAAAGGCCCAGATTAAACAAAGTAAGTAAAAGTAATCTGGGGACTGAGGCAGAAGGATAAATTGACGAGAGAACAGTAACCAGATTGTGTCATCCTTTGTGGGCAAAGCAAATTTAACCACATCTCTAATGGTTGGAAAAATTAAAGTACCAGAACTGAATCACTACAATGACGAATGTCTGTTATGGATACATGAATAATAAGTATTAATTTCATAAAATGTTATGGAATGTTTCTCTCAAAGATAGGGAACAAAAAAGAACTACTTCATTTGTAGTTGAAGAAATATATTTCAATTCCATATTTATATCATGATGATTTTTAAAGGTTAAAACGCATAATCAGTTATCCGAAGCCTGGGGCATTGGCCTAGGCTACTGCTCATTTACACTTTGACTATTCACAACAATCACCATTTTGAATTTAAGTATCTGTCTTTCATTGTAAAATTAGGCTTTTAATTTCTGCCATACCTACTTCATGGGCTTGTTTTCACAATCAAGTAGGATATTTGATACACACGTAATGTGTGTGTACTTGTATATACACATACATCTACATGTGTATATAATTGAAATAAAAAATGTTCTGTTTAACAACCTGCTACTGTTTCTTTGTATAACTACGTTTAAAATAGTTCTTACACTGAAATAATGCTGTTCACTGCCACAAACCCACTGATTAATGGTATAAATTTTGTATTTATGCAAATTAAGATTACAAAGTACAAAGATGATTGCTTAATAAAGTCACTTTGCCAATCTAATTAGCTTTGCTTCGCTTAGACTACTAGAGCAATACATTCTTCAGAAAAAAGCCTAAAGAATTACTGAGGAAAGTTAGAATGAAAGATAAAGCAGCAGAGGCTGGACCAGATACCAGCCAGGCTTGGACTTTATCTCCTGAATCTCTGTTTCCCTCTGAACTTCAGTTGGTTTCATATCACGGATGACTGTTAGCCTTTTATTTTCAAGTTTCTGTGTCTGATTTTTGGAACCATTAACTCCTTGAGAACAAATAAGAAATTTGAAATACCCCCTGCACTGTTACCATTTCATGTTCTTACAATAATACTTTCAAAGGGGAGGGAAAAGCATGAGTTTTTCTTAATTGATGACATTCTATCTCTCCCCTCTTTGGAATTTCATGCCAGATAAGGGTATTGCTTTTTAGGGTACGTGTTGAGTGCTAGATTTGTAAGTAAACAGAAAAATATCAGGATTGAGAGGTGTTGTTTCACACATTTCTGTCTATTTTGAGAATAGAAATGCTTGGGAAGAAAATTTGAAACAGGACAGACTGTAGATTACTATCTATCATATGCAAAGAGCTCTTAATAAATGCCAAGGAGACAAAAACAAATCAAACAAACAAAAAAAAAAAACAAATTCAGATAGAAAATAAATATAAAAATATATTCAAACTTACTGGTTGTCAGAATGTAACTTATATTTACGAGTTAACTCTTTATATCCCTTAGACTTGTAAAAAATCTGAAAACCCTGTTATAGCAATTGCTGACTGGGATGCCAGAAAAATGCTTATTTTGCTAGTGGAAATGTGAATTTCTCCCGTATCTAGTTAATTAACACATTTATCACCTCACATAGTTATCTTTTTTTTTAAAGAACATTTAACATTATGGTGAAAGCAACCATTTAAAAAACATTCTGAAAACATCTGTTAAAATGCACTCTTTGACCCAGCAGTGCACTTCTCAAAACCCATCACATAGATATGAAACCACCAGTGCTTAATGATATATGTACAATTATTTATTTGAAGCATTGTTGATAGTAGCAAACTATTAAAACTGGATCGATGGTCTATCAATGTGAGACTAGCTGGGTAAATTTTAGAGCATGCATACCATGGGATATAATGCAGCCTTGGAAGAGGAAGAAAGGGAGGGAAGGAGAGAGGAAGAAAGACAGTTCTCTAAAGAACAGATATTTTTCAGTAAAAGATTCTGTACATTTCCAAGGTAATGTTGCTTTATTCATTCCATTTCATGACTTTCAAGTGAATATTTTGATTTCCTCATTATGGCATACATATTGCTTCATTTTGTGCAAGTGCTGATAGATCAGTTTTCATAAAGTTAAGATACAGAAAGACAGTTGTTCATAGTAGTGGTATTTTACAGAGATGGTATCTTCTGAATTAATATTACAGTTGGATAATCACATTTAAAAATCTACCTCAGGAAGGGCATCAGTTCATAGGAAAAGACCTGAAATTCTTTTTTCTTCAGGCTTCATCTGAAACTATTCAACCAATTGGAAAAAGCTGTTTTCTATCAGCAAATACAAGATAATTACTTGAAACAACTTTTTGAAATAACTTTTTTTATATAATTGTTATAAAAGATTAGTTTGTCTCATGAAAAAAAATGTTCTTTATATGATACCAATCTGAGATACATATATTAAATAGAAAATATCTTTTAGCAATTCATATACTATTACTATTATGAAATAAACATTTAGAAAGATAAACATGGCAGAATTGATTAAAAGAATAAATATATTTTTTATCGTCCTCCAACCAAATTATTGGATTATCTTTAAAGGCTGGGTATTAGGGGCTCCAAGACAAAAATTATATACTGAAGAAAAATTACTATGTGATAAAAAGCTTAAATTCCTCACATTTTCCAGTAAAAACTCTTCATTCTGGTGATGTAGAGGTATGCTTATAGTATAAAAATACTTAATGAATGCAAAAATAAAAGGGATATAAACTAATATTCAAAAAAGAAACATTAAAAACATTTTTATTGAAGTATACTTGATGTGTAATATTATACAGATTATAGGAGTACCAAATAGTGATTCAGTTAGTAAAGGTTATACCCCATTTATAGTTATTATAAAATATTGGCTATATTTCTTGTGTTGTACTGTATATCCTTGTAGCTTATTTTAGTAGTTTGTACCTCCTAATCCTCTACCCCTATATTGCCCCTCCCCACCTTTGCTCTCCTCATTGGTAATCACAGTTTGTTCTCTGTGTCTGCTCTTTTTTGTTATATTCACTAGTTTGTTGTATTTTAAAAATTCCATATGTAAGTGATATCATACAGTATTTATCTTTCTCTGTCTAACTTACTTCACTTAGCATAATGCTCTCCAAGTCCATCCATGTTTCTGCCAGTGGCAAAATTTCATTCTTTTTTAAGGTTGAGTAGTATTCCATTGTATATATAAACCACATCTTTATCCTTTCATCTGTTGATGGACACTTAGGTTGCTTCCATATCTTAGCAATTGTAAATAATGCTGCTATGAACATTGGGTTTCATGTATCATCTCAAATTAGTGTTTTTGTTTTTTCCAGATACATACCCAGGAGTGGACTTGCTGGGTCTTAGTTCTAGCTTTAGTTTTTTGACAAACCTCCACATTGTTTTTCACAGTGAATGCACCAATTTACATTGCCACCAACAGTGTACAAGGGTTCCTTTTTCTTCATATCTTCGCCAACATTTGTTATTTGTGTTCTTTTTGATGATAGCCATCTGACAGGTGTGAGGTGATATCTGATTGTGGTTTTGATTTGCATTTCCCTGATGATTAGCAATGTTGAGCATCTTTGCGTGTTGGCCATTTACATTTCCTCTTTGGAAAAATGTCTGTACTGTTCTTCTGCCCATGTTTTAATCTATTTATTTGTTTTTGTTGTTTTTTTTTTTTTTTTGATGTTGAATTGTATGAATTGTTTATATATTTTGGATACAGTTCCCCCTTATCAGTCATATCACTTGCAAATATTTTCTCCCATTTAGTAGGTTGTCTTCATTTTGTCAATGGTGTCTTTTGCTGTGCGAAAGCTTTTAAGTTTAGTTGGATCCCATTTATCTGTTTTTCCTTTAACTTTCTTTGTTTTTGGAGACAAATCAAAAAAATGTTGCTACAATTTATGTCAAAGAGTGTTCTGCCTATGCTTTCCTTCAGGAATTTTATCCAGTCTTATTATTAGGTCTTTAATCCATTTTGAGGTTTTTTTTTTTTAATACATAATGTTAGAGAATGAATAAATGGAGTCACACATTCATTATGCTCCTGACAATGCACCAGTTTCTGAAAATAATTAACAGTCTCCCACCATGACATACAGAATGTTCAGAACTTTAGGAATTACTTATATTAAACGTCAATTCACAAAACAACAATAACAGCAAAAACAAAACAGAAAAAACCTCTACATTAAACTTAAACTTGGTTAAAACATTTCTGCAAGGGTGTGAGCTACTGAGGTGTAGTTATATGATGCTTAAATGTAGCTTGATTCAAATAGAGAAACAATAATAGCTGAAGGAGTAGATGGAAAGCATATTCTTTGGGATATTTTCCTTTATACAGTTTCTCTTAGCCGGACTTTTAAAATGAGCTGGAAAACAAGTGAATCAAAGTTAAAATCTTTAGTTACAGCCTCTCATAACTATTTTATGTCGACTTGGATGCTGCCTAAGCTGATGTTAGGAAAATAGGCATGTGTTCTAACCATGATTGAGGGTGCTACAAACTACTTCTCTGCTCAGGTAATTGAAGACTGAACTCTGAACAATAAAATGCCATCTTTTTTTCAGATAACTAGCATGTTCTAAATTTTTAACATGTAATTATCATATCTACATGACTAACACATGTGTGATCCTTAGGTATTTCCCACAGCTACTCCCCAAAATGAACATTTTAAGTACAGACCTGGTTTCCTCATTGGATAAATCTGGAGGACCTTTTAGGCTTATGATCCTTACTAGGAAATTTGCACTTGCTTCTTAATGGTAACTTCTGTAAACCTTTTTTTGATCATCTCTGTGTGATCTGGAAGTTGCAACAAGATAGCTTCCCATGCATACATTGTTTTCTTGCTGTTAACCCCTTGAGGACAAGAAATCATTTTCCTAGACACTTTGGTAGCAAGGATGCAGAAGATTTCTAGAGATAACATGTAAAGGAAAGGAACTTGTATACCACTTAACATAAATATATATCTATCTGACTATTCATTTCTCTCTTTATTCATCTGCCTGTCTACCTACAGATGAAGATGGAGATAGATAACTAATATTAAATGGCAAGGAATAGCTCTTAATATTTTCTCCTTTCCATATAAACAAATGATAAAAATCTTGATTTAAAGTAAAGACAGTATTAGAAAATACGATTTTGATTACCACACCTTCCATCCTCCTTTAAACCATGAGATTACATCTTTGCTCTAATTGGACATGATTCTTAAACTCGTGAAACTTAATAAGATGGGAATAGCTTGTTTACATTTAAAACTTAAAACATTTAAAGTATATCAAACGGATGGTTGAACTCTGTAGGAGTTCTCCTCTGGCAAGTTTGTTTAGCATATATAAATCATTAAAATAATGGAAAATAACCCAAGCTCAAGTGGAATAAGAATGACTATTCAACAAAATAGTTTTAAAAGTAATTTGAGACTAAATTTAGAAAAAAAAAAAAAGATGCCCTTGAAGAAACAATCTTTTGGAAAAATTTTTTCCTTAATGTGTATATGACTAAGAATTGTGAAGTCCCGTTAAGTTATGATGGACAAAGTTTCTCCACACATCTGCTATCACTATCAGCAGTAGGGCAAATCTCTCCAATTCAGCTTTGTTTGAATTAGAAATATGGAAAAGGAGTGGAAAGTAATTAGAAAAGACATCTTCCTAGTCTTTCTTGTCTCTGTTTTGAAATGAGAATTCCATGCTGTGATCATATCATTTCAACATGCCATGACAGGGAATGACATCACAAACATACACATTCCCCAAACCTACAGGGATTTCTGACTGGTCCTAGGATGAGTTTATATTCACTTTTTTTTTTTCCTCCCCTAAGCCGAAGTCCTGGAGGTTTGGTCCATTTGCCTTTCTGTTCATGGCTACCACCGATTACTTCTGAAGATGCAATCCTGTACTGGCAGATCTCCATAGGATACAATATTCCTAACTTCCTCTGCTCTTTTGAAGTGGAGAGTTTTTATTGCTAGTAATGTCAAGAGAACAGAAAGAAGGCTAACATAATTGGAAAATAAGTGGGAAGTTACAAAATTATAACACAACACTTGCAGCAATAGTTGTTTCTGGTTTTTGTTGAAAAGCAAATGAAGTTTGGAAGGCTACAGGCTATTGCTCTTCTTTGCCTTGATTAATGTTTGTGTAAATGACTCTTGAGTCTTACAAGCTGATATCTCTGCATTGTGATCTCAGAGAGCGATTCCCAATTTGAAGGGCAGATAGATTCAGGTTGAGAGTGACTGTCTGTATGAAAGTGACAGGAAGATTACTGTCATTTTATTCAGTATCACAAGATCATCACCACTTACATGTGTGAATTTCTATATTTCTACTTCTTGTCTGGCTCTTCAAAACAACCCTCTGTGGATGCTTTAGTAGAAAACCTGAATGTCATACAGCCTGTGTAAGTTTACCATTATCACCTATTAAGTAAATGGACAAGGTCAACCTGCTGGTAATGTCCCGATCTCCTTTCTGCTTCATGTCAAATACCAGCTTCCTAAAATTCTCTCTCTTCACAAGCCCAGGCTGCTTTGTCTTGTCCTACTTTTGTTATACAGTTATCACGGGTTGATGCTGAGATAGGGGTCTCTCATTTTCAGATGAGTTTTTAATATTTTTAATACATAGTGATGCTTATTTTAGGCCTTCCAGTCTTGTATTCTCGTTCTTATGACTCAAATATTACCTCTTACTCTTCCCCAGAAGTCTTGTCCTATTATTATTCTTTTCTCTGGCCCACTAGCTGTTTGTAGAAAGTACACATTTTTCCATCCTTTCAGGAAATCTCCTTTGCTCCAGGCCTTCGAAGCCCTGAGCTGAAACACTGTTGAGTAGGTATGTTTTTCCTCATGTTGTAGATGAGAACACTGAAGTTTATGAAGTTTAAGTAACACACTCATGGTTACACAGCCTGTAATTGGAGGATCCGGGAATTGCACTAGGTCTACATTTAACCAGTATGCAATATTGCCTTCCCAAAGGAGAAATTTAGAAGGTTGATTTATCATAATTTGTATCCTGCTCTATAATAATTCCTACAGTCATTTTTCCTCCTGGTACAGGGTACCAAATCTATTCCCCATGCAAAAATAAGAAATATTTACTAGTGGTAGAAAGTGATACGTGGTTTTTAAAAGAAACTTATCATGGAATTTGAAAAGAATATTATATAACTTTGGTAATATTTTAAGACTGCCAGAGAACCACCCTTAAAAACACTTTTATTTTGTGCTTTGTCCTTATTTTGTCCTTATTTGGTTTATATTCTCTATAAATGATTCATAGCAATTTCCTAACCCTTACCAGTTCTTGAATTTCTTGTAAATAATGAAAAATTTTTTATTTTTTTGGAACCAGGTCACTTAAGATGGAATGTCTGTGTGTGTGTGTGTATGATGAAAGATTTGATTTGTGTTCATTTTTGAAGGATTTTATATGTGTGTGTATATATAAATACACACACATATAAAATGTAATATAATATATAATATGTGTGTATATATATATATACACACACACACACATACATTTGTGTATACACACACACACACACATATAGCTAAAGTACTAATCCTAACTTTGACTATTGGATCTTTTAATACTACGGTAATGATTTAATAATAATTCTTCATAGTTTGGATGAAAAGGTTTGAGCCCAAAATATGAGTAATAAAATGTATGTTCTTTGTTTTTAAAATAAAAGCAGCATAACAGAAATTCTTTTAGCAAGATAGACAGAGGAGTAAACTCAGAAGTCAATAACTAAAACAACAACAACAAAAAAACCAAACAAGAATTTATAATTTTATTGGAGGCACAACCATCGTTGTTTCATTATATGTGACTATTTGAGAAGAACTAATTCTACCTAGGGTGAGTCTGTATTTGACAGGTTTTTCTTTTAGACATTTATAGAAAATATGACCAGTACTATATTAAAACATTTTTGTGTGCTTTAGGATAATCATGATTTAAATAAAAAAAAAAAAAGAAGAAGAAGCCTATACTATAGATCTCTAAAAACCTCCTCATTAGTCTGAGTAGTGACAGGTTCACACAGACCTCTCTATCACTGCTGAAATACCAACAAAAATAGTAATTGCTTTTTTCTCTAGGCTCAATGTTCTTGCCGTAGTTCAGGCTGCTGAACAATCATTCAATCAGTCTTTTAGTTGTGGTCCTTTAACAAACTCCTTTTTTTTTTCCTTTGCTGTGGCAAAAATCAGTATTTTATGCAGGAGGATTTACTAACATTTTGGTAGTTCTGATAATTTTTTTCCTTTTATTAAATGTCTTTAAAATTCCTCAGACTTTTCTAACAGTAATAGAAAATACTCAGCCAGCTATTATCATGCTGTTAAACCCAATATCCTTTCCTGCAATTTAGTTGAGGAGCATTGAATGTTATCCAATGCAGATAAATAAAAGCCAAACAAAAAGTACTTATTAGGAAACACTGAGAATTATTAACCTAAATAAACAAAAACAATTGGCTAGTCTCTTTCCAAAACATAATTCTGTTCTTTACCCATGGCCAAATTGGGATAATGTAATGATCAATATAAATACTATGCTCCTTAAAAGCAGACGAAGGCATTTTCAAAGCTGTATAGATAAAATGCCAACTTGACATTAGAATTTATGTATCCACTGGGAAATTTTCTGAAGCAAGTTCTTTTAAATGTCGTTGAATATGTTCTTAACCTCTCCAGCTTTTTCCACTACTGAGTTGTTCTACTTCATTTATTCTTGCCCACTCATGTCACATCCAAGCTTTCTGTTCTTCTTCAGGCTGGTTAGTTACTCTCCTGTCTCTCAAGTCTGCTTGTCTGTGCCCAGCCTCAATGCTAGACCCTATGGTCCTCATCCAGATACTTAATGTGTTTCCTAGCTCAGCAACTGACATGGGGTTGGTGATGGTGTAAATATTTATATATGCTAACAGCTGGTGCAGTTTAACAGAAAATGTTTACCTTTATTTACTGACTATTATTTTTCATAATATTTTTTTCTCGTATTCTCCCTCAGGGACTGTCTTCCTCTTGTAAAGTAAATGTGACATGTTTTGACATACAAAATTTTTGTAAATGTTCAGTTATGTTGTTGGTAGTTGCCATAAAATGGTTCTTTCCTAATTCTTCTGTATGAAAAACAATACCCAGCATATTTTTGCCATTTTAGTTTGCATAGGCATGATTCTTGATAAGAACAAACTTAAATCTGTTTTTTTTTTGCTCATACTCCTAAATGATGAATTTAAAGTGTATCTTAGTTTATAGATTGCAATGTGCAGTGACAAACATCATCTCATTAGATAGTCATAATAAGCATTTAATATCCTCAGTACTCATATTGTTAATAAAAAATATTATGAGGTTAAATGACTTGTGTAAGGCTGTATCATTTGGGATAGTTTCAACTGTAGATAACAAAAACCCAATTCAAATTCAAATAATAAAGAAAATTTTTATTCATTTAATAGAGAAGGCAAGTTTCAAAGCTGACTTAACCCGGTGGCCCCAGCTCTAGATCTAGTTCCCTGGGATTTCTTGTCTTTTCCACCATGTGTGGTTTTTTGTGTCATTAAGCTCAGAATGAAATAGCTAGAGGAGATACTGGTCTCAGATTTCTCTGAGGAGATGTCCAGCAAGGAGAGAGACTGTTGCTATTTTAAGATTAAATTCAAATTTCTAAGTAGCTGTAGCAAGCTTCATTTCACCCTATTGTCCGAATTTAGTCTCATGCTCACTTCTGATCTAATTCATGTTGACAAAGGTGTGTCATTCTCTCTTCTGTTACTTCTCCTTCATAACAATGATTTATAATTAGAATAGTAAATAAACAAGTATTTGTGTGTGCAGTTAACTGTCTAATTTCTCTTATCTGCAGTAGAACACAAGCGTCTCAGGGTAGGGTTTGCGTCTCTGTCATTTCTCATTGTAGCTCACCATGGCCGAGTCCCTTGAACCCAGTAGATATTTGATAAACATTTGCTTATTAAGTTAGTGAAAAGTGAGGAAAGCTCTTGTAATTACTTTTGTATGGCAATTAGTATTTTACTTAGGTAGAGCGGGGGACTGAAGGCCATCAACTCTTCCTGGGGCAAAATTTACTGTTGGAAATATTTAAGCTATTATCCTTGTCATGCAGGGTCTTAGTACATTTCTGTTCTCTTTCTCTCTACCTCATCCTTTCTTTCTCTGTCTCTCTAGTCATTTACTGTCAATATAACAGGTATAAATACGCCATATTTACTCAATAACAAAACCAGCTTGCAAAAATAGTCTCACGTTTCTTTCTCAAATGAACTGCGGTTAGCAGAAGTTCAATAACTCGGAGTTAAGCTTAGCCTTCCCATGCTCTTTCAGAGTTCATAGCCTCAGATCAGTGATGTTGCCTTGCTAATGTAGCTTATTGTGCAGACTCACTTTGTCCCTCCAAGATGGTGATACCCAACTTCAGGGTTCATCCTGGACAAAGGTTTCTCAGACTTTGTTTCCTAATATTGCAGCTCTTGGCGCTAACCTACTTCAATGCCTACACAGCTCTCTCTGGACCACACATCAGTCTACCACATCAAAGAACTTTGCCCCCTTCTCATGAGCTGACCCATATTTGAGAGCTGAGCAGATTATTATTATCATTTAGTCCTCAAAAGAAAGAATCCATATACAGCTGTTTGCTTCAAGTTTTTTCCTACAAGAGCAAATGGGATTCATTATTCAGAGACATCTGTCTTCAATAACTTTAAGTTTTGTCATTTCCCTCACTGAAGAAGAGAAGAAGAAAATCCACAAATGTAATTTCTTATAGGATTTTCTACAATATTATCTCTCATGTTGGACCTTGTTTTTGTTTTTGGAAACATACTGGCTTATGTCAATTGGCCAGGGAAACTTGAGAAGCAAGATCCCAGGAATAACCAATGATTTCATTAGGCCCAGTTTAGGATTCCCCTAGACTATACTGAGATATCAAATACTATTCACATCTGTATTATGAAAAATATTTTATTTTTGAAATGAAAAACTAATATCTGGCTATGACATGAATTGTTGCAATTCAAATAAAACAGAAAATGACAAAGTCTTCTGTACCAAACCAAAACAGGGGATTAGGAAAATGCAAAAGCACTTTTCAAGAGGACTTGTGTTACAGCACGCTTCTACGCTACTCTGTGGGATTCTCACTAGTTGTGTGGACACATTGCAACATCTCAGTCTCAATAGATTCATCTGCAAACCTGGGAGAGTAATACTAAATCTCCCAGGTAGAACACAGGATTCAGTGAGGTAAGGGATGTGATGTACTTAGCTTAATTCCTGCCTCACAATAAATACTCACTAAAGGTTATTACTACTATTATTCTTCTCTAACACATATATTTGGAGATGAAAATAAAGAGGTCCTTATATGGTAATGATCAAACTATTTTACTTCAATTAGGTGCTTTCTAGAGGCTTGCTGGTGCATTTAAGAAAAATAGTTCTCTAGAATTTATCATCTTACCCTTTAGCATCTGCTATTTCCCTTGACTTTTTTTTTTTTCATTTCTCTGATTCTTTCTTGTTTTCCCAGAGTAGAAATAGAGGCCTGCATGGTTAACTGTGCGTGGAAAGATCAGAATCGAATGAACTACAACTTCCTGATACTTTTCCTAGATTTAAACCTAAAACCTAGAATGGGAAAAGAAGAAATCCTAACTAAATGTAAAAATGTTCAGCTGTATTGTACATAACTTAACTTATTTAATCTTCTCAGCATCCTTATAGCAGTGGCAGGGAAGTGTTATTATCCCATTTTACCTATTCAGAATTAGTTCTTGATAAGGTTAAATGATTTCCCTAGGGTCTCACATCTGGGAAAAGGCTGGATGATAACTTGATTGTAAAAACCCAGTGATGTTTTCTTTCTTCTGCATTATCTCCCCATTATCTTTCAAAACACAACTCAATCTTTTAAAAATACACTTTACTTATTTTTCTTTCACTCTCCCATCTTTTAACTAGGCAAAGCCATATTTATACTATGCTGCTGTTGTGAGCAAATAGGAATTGCTGATAGAAGGATGAAGTATTAGGAGATACAGGGGATGATTAATTTTTCTGTGTCACATTTGGTTATTTATCTTTTGTAATGAGAACATCCCAGTTCCTGGAAGGAGTTTGCCAAGAGAAGTAACAAGACAATATCTAAGTAGTTCCTTCCTGTTACATGAGTCCCAAGAACATCTCCATGTTTGGCAGAAGGACCAGGACTCAGACCTGAGACACAGTTGTACTCAGGGCTGTGGTTAATATTACAGTGGAAGGATACACAGTAGGGTTATTAAGGGAAAAGACAATGGGCAGAGTCAGGAGGAATCCATGCACAGCATTTGGAAAGTCCTCCCTCTCAAAGGGTGCCACGTAGAATGTGGTCTTTCCTCTAGCTGTTAAATGTAGGAACACAACTGCAGTTTCTGCCCAGGAAAGTTTGCTGTGGACTCAATCCAAGGTTTTCAGTGGGAACTGATCATGCGGGCACTCTCTATCTGTGTGATCAGCCATGAGGATAGAAATTCCAGATTCCCAGAAGGAAAGCTGAAGTTCACCACAGATCAGGTGGATAGAGTGAAATTAGAACCCCAGCAAAAAAAAAAAAAAAAAAAAAAAAAAAGAGCCTTAACAGCGTAGCCAAGTTCAAAAACCAAGTTCCTTAACACCAGCCCTGAAAGTAGGTTCTTCTAAAGACTAGTATTAGACCTGCTATGTTAACTCTCTCCTACAATTTATAATGCCAACACCTGCAGAATAGAAGAACACAGCAGGATTTTTAATCAGAATATGTACTTATAACATGAGAAAAACACCAAGTAATGGCAGTTGTCTTCTGTTATCAGTAGAAGAATCCTAATAGTCAAAGTCCAGGTTTTCAAAATTTTTTGCACAGTTTCACCTACTTTGTAAGACAGTACAAATCAAGATGATTAAATATAACTCAGGGACGTGCATTTATCATGATCTGTTTGCCACGTACAGTGCTTTTGTACCTAAGGCCTTTGGTGGTTGAGAGGGATACATGCGGATAGTTAACATGTAGAGTAGACCATGGTACATGCTTTAATAGATGTTCAAAGGATTAAGGAGGTGTAAGAAAAGGGAATACAAATTCCCTTTAAAAAAAATGTAAGAAAGCTCCAGGAGGTAGTGACATTTGAGCGCCATCATCCTAAAAGATGTCTATGGCAAAATATAGTAAGATGTCATTTTTATTATAGGGAACAAACACAGAAAGCTGTGAATATACAAGATGCTGGGGACATTTATACAAGATATGAGTTCTTTGCTGTACCAAAGTGTGACACAGTACCATACGTTATTATATGATTAACATAATAATGTTATTCTAATATTATTAACATTAATTATAATATTAATTATAAATTAGTTCAGAAGTATGGATTAAGCCAAGGTTGCAAGGGTTTTGAGTTCTGTTCCAAAGGGATCGGTTTCTCCATTTTTCTATCAATAAAGTAGACCCATCCCATTGGCTATTAAGCAGCAAATTATTTCCCACTGCCTTGGAAAAAAATGCAATAACATTTGTATTCATGTTTAACACTTAGGAAATTAGAAAGATTTTCAAAGCTGTGTGCCAGAAACTGTGGATGAAGACTAAAATATTTATTTCTTATTATGAATCACAATATCACAACTTGTTCATTTTTTAATGTCTATATTGATCTGATTTTTGACTTAAAAAAGAACAATAAAAAAATTATCAAGAGCTGATCTGATTGTTCTGCTATTTAAGCAAATTCCTTGAGGAATTGTACTACACTCCTAAAGATCACTTAGATTATTATCTGACACACAAATCTGTGTAAAATTTGTAAATAATTTTTTGTCTAATCCTACTGAAAATTTTATATTCATCTTTTTATAACTCATATTTGAATATGGCTTCTTACATTAATATGAGTTGGTGTGTTAGGACTCAATATGTAGTAATTTATTCTAAATGCTAGGTGCTAAGTACCCTTAGATCTATAAAAATGAAATTATATAAAGTGTGTAATTATTAAACATTACTCATCCACTTTAATTAAAACTATCTTCTCATTTTATTTCTATTTTGTAGTATTTTATGTTTTTCCATCAAGTTTTTTTGTTTGTTGATTTCTCTTCAATTGGGGCAAGCTGTGCTTGGCATGGTATTAGAAATAATTCAGAAATAAGATGTAAGGAGATCACTTTATTGAAGACATTATTCACGTAAACTATTTTCAGAAATTATCGAAGAGCCACCAAAATGGGTCAGATTCTACAAATGATAGATTTGGGTTTTGAAACAAATGTTGCCTACTTTCCTCCTTAAAACCATGCCATTCAAAAGAGGAACTAATTATCTTAAGGCTCTGAGTTAACTGTTGCCAAATGGTCTCACAGTCAGCGACAGAAGAGAAATGAAGCACTGTGCAGCAAACCTTGGGGATTCACCTGGCCTCCTTTGCAGCCAAGATTGTTCCTATGGTGTCAGAGAACAATTAAAGAACCTGGAAGTGAAGGTGACTCGGAAAAGGGCAAACTGAAAAGTGTAACTCTCTCAACCAGGTCATCCACAACACAGTCACAGAATAACTAGAGCATAGTGAGAGAGTAAGAGGAAAGGAACATTTCAAAAAGCAGGAGTGAATACGTAATTATCCTTAGGGTTATGTGGAGAAGTAGAACAAATCCTGGCATCACATGTACTGTGGCCCTTCCCTAACTGTGTAATTTTGAGAAGTCATATTGCCTATTCCCAGGCCTCAATGTCCTCACAAATGAACTAAGGAAAATGGGCTAAATGACTTCTCAAGCTACTTTCAATAACATTCTGTAAATCTTTCTGTAAAATTACTTATCTGTGAAATATTTTAATGTAAGCACCATAAGACATACACCTTGTCTATCTAAGCTCAGCACATAGAATCAGACCAACACAGAGTAAGCACTCAAAACAGTATTTGCTGAGGGAATGGATAAGCCAGAAAATAAAAGCGGGGGGTCAGTGGGTTGGTGAAATGACTATCAGCAGGACAGCACAGGCGAACACAAACGTTGTTGCATGAAGACTGTCTCTCCCTTCCTCTTTTAGGTAAACTGCGCCCTTGATGATGGTGGGGCAGGGTGGGTAGGGAGAGAGGTCCTAGGTGTTTTCAGTCTCTTACAGGTTTGCACACTCTTGGCTGGAAAAAAACTACAAAGTGGTTTGAAATCTTTAAGACTAAAGAATAACATTTCTGACCATTCTGCCAGACAAATAACCTCGGACTTTCCCATGGTAAGATTGCTATTTTGTGAGGAACACTACCTAATGTTTCCCTGGCTACACTTTCAAGTTGAATAAATTGGAGAACAATATCATCAGAATAAATACACAGTGTTTAATTTCAAAATACATCTTTCCAGCTGGTACATCCTGGCTCACTCTTGCCAAATGTAGCCATAGAACTTATTCCATTAGCTTTTTCTTACTATAACAAATCACTGGACTAGTTTGAATGGAAATCTGATGATTGCAAATTATGTATTTAAAGAATCACCTGACTTTTGAAAGATGTTATATTATCAGATTGGGAGGATAAAAATATACCCTAAATAGTTATAACATTCTTTTTTTAATGCTCATAGATTTCCAAGAGGGATTCAATTTCCAGAAATGCCTGATGCAAATGCAGTTAAATTAGAGTAGATACTTTAGGGAAATGGAAATTGTTGTTTTATTTTCAGGTAGGTCTTTGGGTTTGAGAGGACATTAAATTACACTACAGAACATTGATCTTTCAGATGAAAATTTAAGGCATGGTGCATTTTCTGACTTGCAGTCTCAGACTACACATTTATTTTTCTGTTCTGTCTTGCTGTTCCCAGAAATTAATAATGACAGAAATAAACGCATTTAATAAAGTAAGATCTCCAGCAGTGAATTTTGACACAATTTGGTTTATTTGTTTAATATTGAGTCTTCTGTAGGGTTGCTCAGACAATATAAAGTTGTACATTATGAATACTATATTTAAAAGTGAAAACTTTGGTTATGCTGGAAGCAATACCAATTTACAAGGTAATAATTATTAACAACATAAAGTCTCTACAGCAAAGTTTAAGTAATGCAGTCTTACTGGCACTGGTTACTTGTTTAGTATTTTGGAGAGCTCTTAGAATAGTTAAGGAAGATACACACTGAGACACTGGTTTGGTGTAGGCAGAAGCAAGTATTGATAAAATTCTTGAGTTGAAATTGATTAGATAACAAAGCTCAAAAATTAAAATTGAGAGGTTTAAAGTTTAACTTTCTAAAAGAAAAGAAAATTTCAGTGTTTTAGAGCTAAAAGAGATATTCAAGGCTATCAAGTCCAATTTTCTAATTTTCCTGAAAGAGAGATGTCATCTGAGGTCTAAGTAATTTTCCAAGGTCAGTGAGAGAAAGGAAAGAACCAATGTATTCAACTAATTTTTCTTCTGCATGAATTCAAATTGCAAATATTTATGTCTATATTTTAATACCATATTTATAAAAAGGAATATGTAAATATTTATTTTATAATGGCAAGAAGATAACCCTCTAACACTATGAAGATTGTTGGGGGAGAGAGCATTGCAAGAAGGGAACAGCTGGTATAAAATCTTAAGTAAAGATTCAGATTTTGAGAAAATGTTGAGAGCAGATTTCAAATTGGTGATCATAAATTTAAATACAACACTGTTTTTCTTTAGTAACACGTATTTATTAGGTGCAGTTATACCTTATGTAGAGGATACCAAGGGTTTATGTTTTGGTGGAAAGTATAACAGAGGGAGAAAGAACACAAAAAGTTGAAAGGTTTTTGTATCAGCCAGATGATAATTATGGGCCTTGGACTCTAAGCTGAAAGGAAGGAAATTAGAGGGAAACTGAATGAGAAAGTGGTAGTCTTAAGCAATTGAAGATCTCCATGAGTTTGAAGTATTTTTGGAGGAAAAGTTTAGATTAATGGTGAGAAGCTCCCAAAAGCATTGAGCATTTTTGTTAGTTCTTATAAATAGCAACTCTAAATGTCACCTGCAAGGCCAGTTAGCAATAAAGATTTGAAGAAAGCTTTGGGAAAGATAAAGAGCTGTCTTTGAAAAATGTGTCAAATATGTGCTTTAGGTACTTCTTGTGGAAAGGTGACACTTAAAGTGGAAAACCTGTATCCATAGTATTTAATTAGGTATTTTGGGGTAGATTCTTTTAACTATTTGGAGTAATGGTTTTCATTACAAAAATGATGGTCCTTTCAATCTCCCAAATCAGGGTATTCAAAAATCCCTCAAACTTCACTACCTAAAATGCCTAAAGTTACCCAGGTCTCTTCTTGCATAAGGGTGGGTAAACAAGTGTGTTAGCACCATCTCTGGGGGGAGAGGAGATGTGCTATTTCTTCTAGAAGTTTCCTTATAAGAAATGACACAGCTAAAGAGAGTGAAAGGCAATGAAAAATGAGAAAAACTATTCATTAAAAGGATGATGACTTTAGAATTATAACGTATAAACATCATTGTAACTGAAATCTCAAACTCTCCTAAAAGACTGAGTTAAAGAAAGCTTTTTATGACTTGTATCAATGGTAAAGAAGTAGTCTTTATATGACCACTAGAGAATAAAAAAGGTGAGGAATTATTTGGTTTCAAATTATTTTAATAGGTGAAAAAATTATTTTCCCTATATGATCAAAACATGCACACAGATGTCCCAGTACCTATAAACCTTGGGAGTTAGGAGTCTTAAGGTGTTTCTGGAACATTAGTTTGCTTAGCTAAAACAAACAAATATTAAAAGAAACCTATTCCACTTGAAATGTATGTAAGCCGCAATACTCAAATTACTAATACAGATTTGAAAGGCAAGTAATTAAAGAGAGAAACACTCCACACATTCTGTTGCATTTGAAAGACAAATTATAAATGCACATGGATATCCTATTACTAATTAACTCCTAATTGCTCACTTGACTCTTTTTTAAGTGCCTAGATATATGCCAAAGTAAAAATTCAGTGACAAAAATCAAAGGAAGTAGTTAAAAATATCTCCATGCAAATCTTATTCTAGTACAAATCAGTTCAACCCTGTCATTGCTCTTTGCATCCAAAATCTGATATTGGAGGAAAAAATTACATAAATAATCTTGTCATATAAACGGAAACAGGAACCTAATGCACTATTTTTTTTTTTAGTAAAAATAACAAAGTGATATGTATATGGGCACACACTCATATATAAATATCTTAATATAAAAATTGTAATCACTAGATTATAAGTTCCATGAGGATAAGAATTGTCTGTCTTATTCATGCTTGTTCCTGCAGCACCTAGGGGAGAGTCTGGCACATGGTTGATGCTTCTGCATGTGTAACCCACATGGTCGCTGTGAAATGCACAAATAATTAAAGCCTTTGAGCTGCAGCAACCCTCAAGGATGTTTAATAGTAATAAACATTGAATATAATAGAATCTGTGTTTTTGTACAATGGTGGTTTCTTTTTTACTTTTTTACTCTTTCCAAAGAGTAAACTTATTTCAGAAGCAAGAAGCATATAAATCCTTACTATCACTTATGTGAAGCAGGGGACACAGAGTATGCAGAGGCTGTTGATCAGAGAACCTGCAGACCCAGCTGAAAAAGGGCAGCATCACGAGGGGCACCTAACAGGTAGAGTGAGACACCCATTCAGGGTCATAAGTAACAGCGTTTTGCAGAGTCTTTTTAGGCATATATTCATAAAGACTCATTACTTAAATGGGACTTAGAAGAATTGAGATGTTGAGATTTCTACAAATAATAGCGACTCTGATAAATGAAAATATATCTTATTGCAGACTACAGTGAGTGGGGCAGTATTTGTGACAGAGGAAAGAACGTGAATAGAATATGGACCAGTCAAGTAAATAGAAGTAAAAGTTAGATAGAAGCATTTTCTAGCTTCTCTTGGATTTTCATTAAGAGATCCTACTTGAGAACTAATTGACACTGAGTGGCAGCATCAGAAACCCACTTAATATCATTTAGAATTCATTGTATATAATCATATGTAACTTTACCATTTTATAAACTGGAATTGTTCTCAATTCACAATATAGATTCAGTCTTTCTGAACTGAATAATTTTTAAAATATTATGATAAAACTAAGTAATTACTCTAGGTATTATGATAGATTCCTGTAATCCATGATGTTTATTTTAGTTGAATTCAATTTATATTTTTTACTGTAGTCAGTTTACAATGTTATGTCAGTTTTTTGCATACAGCACAAAGCTTTAGTCACACATGGATATACATATGTTTGTTTTCATATTCTTTTTCACTGTAAGCTACTACAAGATATCGAATATAGTTCCCTTGTTTATCTATTTTACACATACCAGTATAAACTTGTTTATCTGTTTTACATATACCAATCAGTGTCTGCAAATCTCGAACTCCCAGTTTATCCTTTCCCACCCTCTTTCCCCCTGGTAACCATAAGTTTGTTTCCTATGTCTGAGTCTGTTTCTGTTTTATAAATGAGTTCATTTGTCTTTTTTGTTTTAGATTCCACATATGAGTGATATCATATGGTATTTTTCTTTCTCTTTCTGGCTTACTTCACTTAGAATGCCATTCTCCAGGTCCATCCATGTTACTGCAAATGGCATTGTTTTATTTTTTATGGCTGAGTAGTATTCCATTGTATAGATGTACCACAACTTCTTTATCCAGTCATCTGTCATTGGACATTTAGGTTGTTTCCATATCTTGGCTGTTGTAAATAGTGCTGCTATAAACATTGGGGTGCGGGTGTATTTTTGAATTAGGGTTCCCTCTGGACATATACCCAGGAGTGGGATTGCTGGATCATGTGGTAAGTCTATTTTTAGTCTTCTGAGGAATCTCCAAACTGTTTTCCACAATGGCTGCACTAGTGTATTGCCACCAACAGTGTAGGAGGATTCCTTTTCTCCACACCCTCTCCAGCATTTATCATTTGTGGACTTCTGAATGATGGTCATTCTGACTGGTGTGAGGTGATACCTCATTGTAATTTTCATTTGGATTTCTCTGAGAATTAGTGATATTGAGCATTTTTTCATGTGCCTATTGTCTATCCATGTGTCTTCATTGGAGAATTGCTTGTTTAGATTTTCTGCCCATTTTTGGATTGACAGTTTATATTTATAAATTTGCATATGTTTAGTTTTCATCTTGAAATAATTATTGTCATCTTGGTAAAAAGGGAACACTGTCCAGTTGAGAACTGTGTCTGAAGGATATTCTGAAGTCAACATTTTTTTCTAAAATTGTTATGAAGTCTTTGCTCCTGATCATTGCTTTGATCTTTAATAGAAGACATAACAGCACACTTTTAGTACTGTCAAAGGATACAGTGTGATAAGAGGATGCTGCAAATCTTAAATGAAATTTTAGATATTTGCTGATTTAACTTTAATACAAATAAATTGACTTGTTTTATCTGCTAGATCACTAAAGCCAACACAATTTGTACTATTTACAAACAGAAATTAAAATAGTACAGATTGGGTAAAACTTAAGATATATGGATAACTAGAAAAGTAAATTTCCATTTATTCAACAAACATTTAAGTACTTATTTAGCACTTACCATGCTCCAGGTGCTGTCTAGATAGTTGGGATAATTTAGAAAACTTAACAAAGATCCAATCCCTGTCTTAACGGTGCTCAAATACTAATGTGGAAAGATAGATGATATACAATAATAGTAAATGTATACAGTATGTTAAAAGATTTTAAGTGTCCCTAGAGGTAAAGTAGGCAGTAGACTATAAGATGAAATAGGGTGATAAAGCATACCTCACTGAGAAGGTAAAATGTGAGCAAAGGCTTGAGAAGTTGTGGAATTTAATCATGCCACTATCTAGGTGAAGAGAATTCCAGTGCGATGAGCACTTAGTCCAAAACTCAATGTTAGAAGGATGCTTAATGTGGAACAAGACTATCAAGAACACCAGATTCTGTGATGGAGTGGTATGGATGGGTTTAGAAAAAGATAGGGTCAGGAGTTACAGTTAGACAGATTGATAGATAAACATATTCCATCTATTAGTCCTCTTGCTTGAAACACTTTAGTACATTCTCTTTTTATGTTGCATAGTAAGCTTATAAAAGACAGCTTACTAGACAGATTAATGATTCAATTAGCTTAGTAATTGGATTACTTGGAATTTGAAACAGTTATTTCCAAATCCTAAATTAATCCAAAACCAAGGAATACATTTTCAAATATTTTACAGTGCCATATTCCACACATTAGACACGAATCCTGTTCATGTCTGTTTAAGTTCACAGCTGGACTAATGTTTACCACCCTGAGAGAATTCTAAAGCAGTACACCTTTCATTGGCAATGTAGGCAAAGGCAAAGGCAAAGTAGGATTACTTATTTTCTGAAACTGTGTCTTTTCAGTTTTGCATTAAGAATTAGAATCACACATAGAGGTTGTCAGAAATAATATTACACAAACTCTTAGTAGAAATTCTGTTGTTGATTAGTTTCATACCTGAAATGAAAAGGCACCTTCATCACAAGTGACCATCCAGCTGTGAACATCAGAAAGACTGGAAATGTTTTAGTTTTAGGGCAAATTTCATTGTATATAAGCTCATAAAATATGAGGACCCAAGTCCCTGGAGCAGAAGAAATTTAACTTATGCAGTATACCAAGATGAGAATGTCTAGAAAACTGGAGGCATGGAAGTACTATACTTGTTTAATATTTTAGTTAGCCTAGAGCAACGATAATCACAGACAAACTCTAAGAAATGCTATTTGTGCCCGCATAGTTACATTAATTTTCTTTTAATCTTTGTCTGCCCCAGGAAATATTTCAATTGAGTTTTACATTTCTTTCCAAGAAATCAGGAACTCTGGAATCCAATCTCATTTACTTTAACTTTTTTTCCCACCGTTATTTTCAAATCCTAAACGAATTCAAAACCAGGAATTTCTCTTGCACTTTCTACTTCAATATGTAAAAATGACATGGTTTAGGTGGACTTTAATATAATTCTGGAATTAGGCTTACTCCTCTAATGGGTTGCTCAGTCATTCATTTATTAAACGCATATTGATTTAATTCATATTAGATATTCATCTCAATATACATAAAACATAAAGTCATAGTTACTCTTGGTGGTAGTAGATGTAGTGGTTGCAGAATGAGCTCTGTAATCAGATGCTCTGGGTTCAGTAATGAACTCCACCTCTTTCTAGCTGTGTCTCCTTAGTCAAGTTAATTCACTTCCCTTTGCCTTAGTAACCCTATGACAAAAATAGGAATTCATAATGGCACCTGCAAGATAGTGTAATTGTGAGGAATGAAAAATAAGTCACGTAAGGTGCTCAGTATAGTACCTGTCACCTAATAAAAATTCAACAATTGTATACTATTTTTGTAATATGTATATGTGGACATTTTAAAGTATCCTGTGATGTAGTTACAATATTACTTTAAAAATATGGGATGCTTTTTCACTTTTGAGGTGACAGAACTTCAGCAGTGAAGACTGATGGAGTCCCTGAAAATAGTGATGGATCTTGTTTTTTCTAAAGGGAGATGAACAGCAATTCAAAGCTTCCAGTGAATGGATCACAGATATCATTTTACAGCATTTCAAAGATGACTAGAGTGACTAACTGCAAAAAGGAAAACAGAGTTTGACAAATTTTTACATTTGGCTGTTTCCACTTCCTCTTTTAGCTCAAATTCTTCTGAACTCTGTAGACTTTTCAAACAGGTGAAGTACAAATCTCCTGTGATTTATAATTTTAACATTGTATAAGAAAAAAAGGTTTCCAATATAATGGCTGAAAGAGGGATAAGGGAATCACAAAGAATATTTAAACTGTGTACATTAACTTTAAAGGAAGACTGGAAATTATATGTAAGAGTGAATTCTTGGAGTTAGGCTCAGCAGCCTTGGGAAAGTTTCTGAATTGCTAAGTCTGTTCTGTAAACCTATGACTAGTCACACATGTCAATACTATCACTTACAAAATGAATTCTAAATATGGCTAAGGTTGGAAATCCATATATACAACAAAAAGTTTTTAAATCAGCAATGGAAGTGAAACTTGACAATGAATTTAAAGTCTGTGCAGCAAGCTGAAAGAGAAAAAATAGTTATCCAGAATAAGAAAACAAGAATTTAGGAACCAAGTAAGATTGGTAATTGGTATGTCAAGCTGTGTTCAGACTTGGCTTGGGTTTTCTTAGCTTCTTGAGCAGTCTCATCAGTCTCACTAAGAAGCCATGCAAGATAGAAAGATGCATAGCAAGAACCTGTAAGAAAACCAAACTTCCTGTCTTAAAATTGAAACAGCAGGGATCTTCAATTTTAAAGCTCTGCCAAGATCATCCAGTACAACTCACCATATCCTTCTACCCCCATGTCATTTTCTTGATAGGTAAACCAAAACTAGAGTTGAACATGATCCTCATCTTCCAAAAATGTGCTTTTCTCCCCAAAATGGTGCCCCCTGTTTAAGAAGAGATGTAGTGGTAAGAAGCAGGAAGGACAGAAGTGTTTACAAACATGCTTGGCATTCTTTTGGGCCATACACCATAGCTGCAAAATGAAACTAACAATAGCAAGAATTAAGGTGACACGTCGTCTTTTTCCTAAATAAATCCGTTTCCAAACAGAACAGAACATCTAAAAGGTATGTTCATTTCAGCTCAATGTAAGCTGAACTATTACATAGCAAAAGTATTATAAGAATTGAATTAATCCGGGTGAGACATTTGGAGCAGTGCTAGACACATAGATAACACCCACAAAATACTAGTTAGTTTTATACCTGCATTAATAATTAGTTTTCATTTGGATAATATCAACACAAACAGCAACATCGTGATGCTACTAATAAAAATTAGTTTACTATGGACTAGGCACTGAGTTGTGTCTTACATGTTACCTCACTTATTCTTACAAATTGCCTCAATTTTATAGCTATGGTGCCTCAAACATAAAATGGTTTAGAAATACTCCAATAGACAGCTGTTAAAGCAATAGTTTGTAACAGAGCTACTCAAACAATTTGGTAGAAGAAAGATAGTCCTGATTCAGGACCAGCTGACCAGAATTCAAGCCCCGAATCTGCCATTTATAGGTTAAGTTCCCTGCAGCAAGCCCCCTCATCTGTCAAGTGAAGAGGTTGAACAACAAGTTATTTGAAGTTCCTTCAAGCTCTTTCTTGTGTCTCCAAAGTTGAGGCTAATGTAAAAGTTACACAGTTATTCAAGCTTTTTTAAAAATTAATTTTGGCTTTATCCAGTTAAATCTTAACTATTTTCTACAGCTGAGAAAAATTATCACAATAAAATCTCCACAGTGTTGGAAATTAAATATCTATTCCATCTGTTCATTCTCTAGTTTTCCATATTGGAAAAATAAAGCGACCAAATCTAGGGGTATTGGATACTTTATTTCTGACTCTGTTTACAGGGACGCATGGATAATCTTCACAACATAGTAGCAGTTTGGGAGGACTTTGTAATCATTACTATCTTGCCTCTTTGGTATACTTTAGACAGAGATGACTTCATACCCTAGCACAGTTACTGAGGGTGTTCACACAGATGTCTGAATGCTGTTCTGCAAGAGAGACTTTGGTAGAAAGGTAGAAAATTCTATTTTTTTTTCAGTTAATAGCTTTTTTTCTTTTAATGCTTAGTAAACTATCTTAATTTAGCATGCTATAGAACATTTGCTTTGGGGTAATTTTTTTATACCTACAATTTATAGCTTTTTGGTTTGGTTTCATGTTCTTAATTTTGATCAAGACAAATTATACTCTCCAGTGACAATATATGTAAAATAAGGAAAATATATTTTCCTCAACTGTGGTTCCCCAGAATATTTTAAAATATGATTTTCTGAAGTTATGCTAGATAAATATTATCTTTACTACTTGAGAATAATGAAGCAGATTTTTATATTAATTAAAATTTTGTAAATCTTGTATTAATTTTGAGTCAACCAATATACATGCATATTTACATATACATAAGTAATTTTACTGTTTCTGTCTACATCAGGTCTTTCTGAGAGTCAGATTGTCTCAGTGAATAGAATTTAAACACTTCTTTCTTTCTTAGTGGCAATTACACAATATGAAAATTCCAAGTACTTTTTCATTTTAAAATGTGAAAGTTGTGTGGTATATACGTAAGTAAACACCACCAAGGGGCTTGGTTTCCTTGAGATTCATATTTCTTTTGAAAAATTTCTGTCTTCATTGTTGTTTCTTGGTTAATCAGGCTGATGTTACAGTCTGATCTCTCAAAGAAGATTGACTAATTTACTCTCAGTAAGAGTCAACAAAAATCAAGATTGCTGTAGTTTTCCTAGTAGAAACTAGAATTCACTGTTGATACATCTCCCTAACAGATTTCCTCACTCAAGTCACCTGACCTACCAACTTGAGGGTTTAGATTCACTCTAGGACTCAAACTAACTTCTGCCATCAATTAGGACTTCACATCTCAAGAATCATTAGTGAATCTTATTATACACTAGATCTTTTGACTTCTCCACTGAAATACATCCTTGCCTAAAGCCTTGTTAGCATATGGAAATCTTAGTTTATTTTCTTTGCACATATGGCTCCTAATTTCTTGCCATCCGGTTCTCTGACTCAGTCCTTTAACCTCTAGGTTGGTCTTTCAATAATTCAGTGCCTAAATTAGGGCGAAGCTTTTTATATAGTGTATACAGTAAATCACATCTACCCTGGCAGGTTTATTCCCCAACTCCTATTCCATCCAAGCGAATATGCTTCTTAAAGTTCTGACATCTCACTCCTCTTAAATCACTGTGTTGCCTTGAAGAATCATCATGACTCATGCATGAGTTCCACGTTATGATAAATTTGTGTTCATAAGTACATAAGACATTAAACATCTGGACTGGTGGGAACGTAAAGAAACTTGACTAAGGATGAATCAATGAACTTGGTATCTCAGCTCTTAAAGTATTGGTTTAAGTTTTGTTTTTGTACTTACTAACTCTGGTACTCAGAATCACATAATTTAAATTCTGTAAGTTTCAATTTCCTCCTTTGAAAAAGTAAGCTTAAAATACTTACCTTGAGTTCTGCTTCTATATGTGAGGGAGAAATGGCTGTAAGACTTACCCTCCAGCTGTAATCGTTAGAAGACTAGGCAAAACATATGAAATCATTCTCGCACATTAAAAGACAGACAGGGATGCACTATAATACCTCTGAAAAAGGAAAGAAATAAAGAGAGCCTTGCGATACTTGGATTCCTGCCTGCAGGCAATTTTTGGACCTTGGTACATGGAGAGACAACCCAGACAGAACTTCACGGTCTTTACATTTTATGGTTGAGGAGTCAAAGATCTGAGTTTGGAGAGAACAGGCAGCTTGGATTTGCAGGGCTGATTACCAGAAAGGAGGAAAAAACACAAAGAAGATCTCTAGATATCTGCATAGGTGTTACCCTGAGAATTTTGTTTGAATAACAGTCTTCACATGTGTAGAGTGAAATTTGACAAGAGTAGGAAAAGGTTAAGATTACCAGATAACTTGAAATAGAATTCCCAGAGCTTTCACTGGCCTGAGAATCTTTTGAATTCCCATTAGTCAGAGTAGTGAGTCCTTCACTGAATAAATGGGATATTCAGTAGAGAGCAAGAAAGGGTCAAGCTCAGTAACAGATAAATAATTCTAAACACTACTTCAAACTCACCCTAAATTTTTTCTGAAACAAGCCTCAGAGTGGTCAGTGTGAACCACAAGTTAACCATCTGCCAGAAACAATCCTAACTCTTTCTAAGGTAATAAACAAAATTTATTTAGTGTCTAGCACTAAACAAAATAAAAATCACAATATCTGGCAACCAATAGAAACATTATTGGCTATAAGAAAAAAATAGGAAAATGTGACTTATAACCAGGAAATAATTCAGTCAATAGAAACAGACTTGGAAATGACAGATGATAGAATTAACAGACAAGAAGTTCAGAACACCATTGCAAATATAAATGCATTGAGGAATTAAAGAAAAACATAATTTGTATTCTTCAAATGAAAGGCACAAACCCAAAGTATTTTGTTCTAATTGATCTTATATTTACACATTATATATGTATAATAATGATAATAAAAATTAGTATAAGAAGAGGAGATAATAATTACTGTTTTAGGATACCCTGTGCCTGGCCCTTTGCTAAGTGCTATGCACATACTGTCCAGTTTTATCTTTATAGCAACCACATGAGTTACTGTATTATTATTTTTCAAGTAAAAAAGATGAGGTTGAGAAATACTATATTATTTGTTAGAACACAAAATAATATGCCACACTGAAGCTATAAGCTCTCAATCATCTGAATTCAAAAGCACACCATTATACTATTTCCCATATCCTAAAAGTTAGGGGCATGGACACCATTTACAATTTATTTTTAGCCTACACTACCAGGTTTAGGAAATGTTCTAATATTTTGTTTTACATCTTAGTTTCATATGAAATTTAGACTCTTCAAAATACATCCTGTATATGTACATAATTTTCTATACTCAGAAATCAGACTGCCATTTATTTACAGGAATAACTGCCGGGTTGATTCTAGAGCCTTTTCTAGATTCAGTAAAGCAATGGTCTATTTTTAAAAACAAAATGGCCTTAGTTAATATTTTTTGCAACTGTTTTCTCTAACCAACTCTAATGTTTTATGTATGAGATAAAAATTTAAAAACCACTTAAAAAACCTTTTAAACACAAACAGTCTAGTTTCTGTTAAGATATTATAAAAATTTTGCCTTTTTAAACATAAATGCTATCACCAAATGAAAAAAAATGGACCCTACAAATATTTTCTTATAACTATGAATACTTAATAAGTGATTACACTCTGTGCTGCTTAAGGCAACAATAAAAACAGTAAAAAATCTTTCCTTAAATTCCAAAATATAAAGCTAGAGATATAATAATTAAGTCTACTATATCTTTCTTACAGGGTATTTTTCTTACCAGATGTAAGAAAAATAGTGATAATGCAGAATATATAGTTAAGGAGTTCTGCTATTCAGATTTTCATCAGCAATAGAAAAATACTTTGTCAAAATTATTCATAATAATGTGAAAAGTCAAGTTTTTTAAAGCTCTGTCAAATAATTTAAAGGCAGGTGAAAAAGGTTGTGATAAAGATAAATCCCAATATTTATTTGTATTTTTTCAGTTTTTCTTCAGGCAGTGTTTCTAAAAAAAGGGAGAATGAATTATTGGTTTTGACTCAATTATGAGAATATGAGAGTTCTCATTTATGTCTCTATTTGATATTTTAAAATTTTACCCTCAGTTTTCAAAACTGCTATCAAAGTAAGCATTCACTTAAACAATAGTACAAACTCCTTCTCTTGAAAGACTTCCCCATTTGGTCACATTTTCAGCCTTACTTTCCAGCTACTCCTTTTCGCCTGAGTCACAATATATGCCACCTAAACCACTTGCCTTTCCTAGACCTCTTAGTGCAGTGCCTCTCAAACTCTAATGTGCATATGAATTGCCTGGAAACTTTGTTAAAATATATATTCTTGTTCAGCTGGTATTGGGTGGAGTCAGCATTTCTGATGAGTTCCCACGTGATGACTTGCTGCGACGCCAGGTCTCCAGAGCACTGAGTGCTGTTCTCCTTCTGTGTTCCTTCCTCTGCCTCTAGGACTGTTACGATGTGATTCCCCTATGTGATCCTCCTGTGTGATCCTTGATGCTTCTGCCTGTTTGCTGCCTCAATGAGCCTCTTTCTTCCTATGCTCAGAGAAATTTTTATATACCTGACATCATTCTCCTGAAGTTTTATCTTAACCTTTGTGTGTTTAATCAATGATCTAAACTTGAGGACTATGTTATTTATATCTGCAATATCTAGCATGGTGTCTGGTACAAATGCCATAGTACATATAGCACAAATATGTATTGTAAAATAACTAAAGTTAAGTGGTTGAGAGAAGGAGGGAAAGAGAATAAGAGGAAAAAGAAGGCAGAAAGGAAGAATTAGGTACTGTGAGATCACATTTTATTGCAGTTTTCATGCAGTTCCTCAACATACTAAGCTACTATAGTAGGAAAATTAATAGGAATTGAAGCTTTTATTGTATTTAGAGGAGGCAAAAAAGCTTCCATTATTTTGCTTTCTAAGTAGCAATATTTCCAGGAACGATAGATAGACAGCCGGACTCTTATACAGCAAGCATATTTTGCAATAGGTCTGCTAAGAAAAAGATGAACCCTTCTACCATTTAATTATGCATGGTGTTTATTGGGGACTTAAAGTGAATCCCTCCTCTTTTAGTGTAGAAAGCTGTTATGATAATAGAATACAGAGGAAGTCCTTCATCAGGAGATAAAATCCTGAACGTTTCCCGGATGATCACCAGTGCTGCAAAGGAAGCTGCTGCTTTTTATCAGCTTACTTATACTGGGGCCCCAAGATGTGCCAGGGGCAATGCAGTAGACAAAGAACTTTCTATCAACATATCCTATACATACTACTTCAGTTTTAAACAGTATCTTTTAGACTGTGGTTTCACCAAGGGACAGTCATTACTAAAAAAAATGCTTTACATTGTATTTTTATTCATGGTCTTGGGATTTAGCACAAAGTGCATTGGTACCACCTTTGAAGACTTAGATATAAATATTGATAGATATTTGGCTAGGCACTATTTAATCCATTACTGGCACAAGCAACATAAAAAAGACTTTAAAATAAAATAATTGAGAAAAAAAGGTGGGCACGTATTAATCATTGAACAAGGATATGCCTGACCAATGGATTTGTATTTTCTTTTGACATAATTGAAATGCAACATGTATACTTTGTGTGTCTCCTATTAATTTAAGGGCAGGTTAGAGGGAAGTTTTCTCATCGTGTGTATTACTCTATATTGCCTAGGATATTAAAGTAGAGCACTCAACTGTGGGTTTCTGTGTACTGAGGATGTGTTTGGATTTCAAATTCGTGTCTTTTTCTTACATATATTATTATATGTAACTGGCTGTTACAGACTTACAACAGCATAGTAAATGTTATTTCTGAAAATTAAAGACCATTATTGCTACCAAATCAATGTGATTGATGCATATGCAGTTTGCTTTTGTTAATTTTAAACATGATTTTAGTATCACTACTGATCAGCTATCTACCTTCATTTCATTTTCTTTTGAGTGGTGTGTTCTCTTAATTTTGTATATAACCTGTTGTCTGAATTTTATGTACAGCCCTTATTATAAACCATTCTCCTAGAAAAAAATGGGTCATACATTCATCTACATTCAAATCTTCTTTGTTAAATGAATTCTCTTTCACTTCAAAAATTTTGCATTAGTACTAATTATTGGTTATTTCTTGCCAACAGTAACATTTTCGTTTTTTTTCTTTCAGGGTTTGAACCAGAAAAGACTGGAGGCAGTACAAGGCGGGAGAGAGGTAAGAAAGTCTAAGGGAGAGGGATGGGGAAGAAAAGAAAATGGATACAATGTCGCAGTGATTTGGTTGGTGATGTTGACTGATGCTGATGGTGTTCAATACTATGGGGAGGTGTTAAAAGGAATTTTGATAACATACATTCTATTCACTCTGGCCAAGCCATATTTTACCCATGTTTATGCAGACATATTACTTGTGCTTGCTTCTCTGAAACTGAAGAAAATATCATGTCTATTGTTAGGCAAGAGTTGTTTTTGTTACAATGGATTTTATAATAGTTGGGTGCTCTAGAGTGGACATTTCCTTTTTAAGCAAATACAACATGCAATATTTTAAAATAATTTACTGAGAAATTAGCATAATTCTAACAATGGAACATTTTATGGCATCTGGCATTCTATCCTGTCTGAAGCTACTGTCATATGCGACGAGGTGGGCATACGTTATTAGGTGGTGTGAAGGTAAGACTAGTGATTCTAAAACTTTCTTTAATTATTGTCTATCCTGAATGTTTTTTCAAGAAGGCAGACTTTCAAAAGCACCAAACATAATACTGTATTGTATACATGATGCATATTATTATTTTCTTATTCTAATGTGCAGACTTAACCTCACCTTGGTTAAAATTCTTTCCAGGCTAAATGTGTAAATGTTAATGACTCTGGTTGTTGGGTGTAGGGAGATGGTGGAATATTTAATTCAGTAAAACAGTATTTTCTTGTTGCTCAAAAGGTAATTTTAATTTTGGTGATATTTATATAATAATTTTTCAGCTAAAGTGCAATACTTTGTCTTATAAAATAAGATGGTAAATCTTACCCTCCTCCCTATCTGTAGCTTCTTTCTGTAAAAACATATTTCTTCTTAATTAACTGTATAGTATCTGCCCCTTCTTTCCTTGCTCTTTTAATTTCCAGTTGTGTGTATTTAGTATTTGACATTTTAGTTCCTAATCAATTTGTCATTTAGGGTCTTTTTCCATTTATTTGCTGTTTTCCATCTGAACATATCTATTCCTTTTGAGGGACACATAGTAGTAGGCTTACATTGGCAAAAGAGCTGGAAAAGGTGAAATATAGGTAAATCTTAAGATATTTTTCATGCTGTAGGAGAGCAAGGTAGAAAGGACATGGTCATCAGTTTAGGCTGAGTGGGAAAAAAATATGGAGCATGTAAGGAAGACCTCAGAGCCATTTATAGGTTTGTGAGAGTAACTACTTTCACTTAGATGGACCAGAATGGATCTATGTAGAGAAAGAACCTAACTCATCACCTCCTAAGTGGAAGTTCACACCCAGGCAGAACTGCCACAATTTGTTTCTCCTGATTCTTTGCTTTTGAGGACTTGCAGTTTGGATCGTATCACTCAGCTTCTCACTGCTGTATCCTAATCCAAGAGCAATTGTGTGTCCAAAGAAGGGAAACGTTAAGTCTGTGTACCTCTGAAGTGGCATTGCTAAATGGTGGCAAAATTCGTTTTTTAAATTAAGATTCTGTAGTTTTTCATGGTGTTTTTAAAAGCCTAATGACTGGTTTTTATTAAAAAGAGTTGCTATTAAATTTTATTGCTTATATTTTTCCTTTGCTCTGCTTTTATTTTTATTACAAGTGCACTATGGGTGCAAATTTTTAATGACCTACAGTTTTATATATACATTTACATAGAGGGGACAACCTTGATTTGGACCTTCTTCCTGAGGTTAATGGAATAATTGTGAAGGAGGTAAGATGGTCAAATTAATGACAATCCAGTAAGGACTGCACTTGAGAACCCCCAATCCAGGAATAGAAAGTGAAAATCGACTATTAAAATTCAAAACAACCACTTCACTTCGTATCTGGGCAACACTGCGTTACTTGGGCACACTTCTAGCCAGCCTAACACTCACCTTAATTTTCTTCATGATTATAAAGTTTAATATATTCTATGGTAAGAAACTTCAGCGAGGTGCCAGACAGGTGAAATGTGTTGTGAATACTATTCTGTCGAGTCTCAGTGGTAAGTGATCTGTAAACAAGAGTATAATTACTTAATAAGAGCTTCCTAATCTCTCTTGCTTATGAAATGTGACAGAAATCTTTCTGATTTCTATTTGTTGTGTTCCTTCTGTGCACTACAAAGGTGTATAATTTACTTCTGATTACATTAAATTGAAATGTGTGGATTTGGAAAACTCTTAAAAAATGTTCTCTTAGAATTTTTCATCCTAATGCTATTGTGATTGATGAAGACTTAATGACAATGATTACTTTTTCAGATGAATTAATTTGTCTTAGTTCAAATGACAGATGTTCCCAGTAGGTATTGATGGATGTGATACTAAGGGCCTGTTACCAAATATTTATAAGAAAATTTAAGATGTGTCGTTTAAAATGTTCTATTTACCTATTTGAGATAATGACAATGGTTAGAGTATGCATGGAAAATTGAAGCAGGCAGTAATATGCTATTTAGCTAAGTGGTAAGTATTATTAAAAAGCTAATTGCTAGACAGGAAGGCCAGGTTTGAACACTGCATGCTGTATAAAAATATAAATTAAGAAGTGATTAAAATATAAATTACTTTTCTGAAGAAAATAGAGGTAAACAGCTCCTAAATTGCTTGTATTGTGAAATATTTGAAAATAGGTATTAGTTGTATTTAAAAAAACCCAGTTACATTTTTTTGTATATTTATACATGCTTACTGTGCATATAGATTGAGAGTGCTGATCTTAATAGATAATAACAAGGTTGTTTAAAAAGGGAGATCAGTGAAATACTGTGTAAACTGTGATTATATAACTGTATTCCTATCTGATTGTAAGTGAACTTCCTGCCTCTAGTGGAACCTTGTAACTCATAGAAAAACCTCAGTGAAATTTCACTGGGTATGACACATAGATAAATGATTATATTCCTTTTCTTAAGGAATTTTTGTTCTATGCAGTGCTTTTATTGTTAAATGTGGATAAAACCAGGTTCTATCATTTTTCTTAAAACATTGTATACTTTTGTTATTTTAAATAGTATTATATTTTCCAAAGTATAGTCTTTGTTAACTTATTAAAGATTCAGCTGTGTGTGCATGTGTACTTGTGTATGTGTGTACATGTGTGTTTGTGTACACATAAATTCTCAATGGCAAGATGTCTTTATTTCTACCCTACCTCCAAAATACTCGACCATCCATATTCTGGATATCTGATATCACCAATATGAACACACTTGATACAGGACTTTTTATCATGGGTGAAGAAAACTAATTATTATGATTAGATATCTAAATCAGGATTCAACATTTAATTTCAGAAATTATACTGAATGTAGCTAGCTCAGGTGAGAGACAATGGTGATTAGAACTTTTGGCTTGTGACTGTGCTGGTGGAAGTCAGAGATTACAGAACCACTGATGGGATGGAAATGATATGCAGGTGTGTAATGATCAGGAGTCACTTTTACATAATTTACAGAGCTCAGAGCTCCCAAAATGATGAACAAAGTAAGTAGAGATCATGCTGCCTTCTTCACCTTCAAATCTGAAGATAAGATTAATACTGGTACACTTGAACACTTTAAATAAATAATTTTATATCCTTATAAGACATATCAAAAATATTTCTTAAACTTCTGAGAGAAAATGAATATTTTTAATAATTTCTGGAAGCATTCCTTTGAAATATGACCAAAAATCATTATAGACATATTCATTACTTTACTAGAAAAGTCCATGGTTGTAGTTTGGAAAATTTTCAGTTGATTATATTTGACCATGCCAATGATACTTTTAAAATCCTAATTTTGCTGGGGAATTGCAAGGACAAATAAATAGATTCTGATAGACATATGGTTAGGAAAGAGTGGACATTTCAAATTATTGAAATAGTGGATTTTCAAATGTGTCATTCTCAAGAAAATCATGGGCATGCCTTACAGCCTGTCTGTTCTGTGATCTAGAATGCTTCACTGTCTTACTTTGTTGGACTACAGTGTTTCCAATCTTCTTTGCCAGAAACAATAAATAGGAAATTATAGCTTATTATGAGCTTCTAATACTTAAAAAACATAATTAATAAAGAGATACTTGTAAAAGGTAGATTGAAAATAAAATGTTTAGTTAAATCCTATTTCCCCAAGCCTACTTTATATGTTTTAATCATTTAAAATAATAATTGAAGATTTTCTATTTATGTAAAGTGTCACTTGAGCACATAATATTCCTAGAGAAAGTGATTATTTGGTTCTGACAAATAGATTTTATGCCTTTGCTAGTATGATTGGATAGACTTTTCATTGTTTATCCCATGACAAATTACATATTTCTACTTGAAGTTGAAAGTTGTTTGAAAAGTTGAGCCCTAAAAGGAAGAAAATTCAAAGGATGAAATTGATGATACTCTGTATTTCAGAATAACTTGTCTACCTGGAATATTAGCACAGGCATTATTGTAAGTGGAACAAAATAAAAATCACCATTGATTTCTCTGTCCATTTATAACTGAATTAGTATTATGCAGATTATTTTAGACCTAGGGTATTGCTTAAGTTATGAAAACTCCCTGTTATTTCTCCCGGATCCAGCAGACAACTGGAGAGAACTGTTTTCCAAAGAGAGAAAATAAGAAAAATATGAGTTGTAAGAATACAACTAAAATTGAAGAAAGGGTGCTGTTCTTGGAAATATGAGTTAACAAAATGTGTTGAAGTAACATTGTTTTCTTAAAATCTAATATTTTATATCATTCAAAATTACAGAAGATAGCTAATTTCTTTTATAGCTTTGTGAATCAATTAAAAAATCTTCACTAAGAAACAAATTATGATTACCAATTATCTTTAGTGCTTTTTCTGCAAAACTACTTCCATTTGCATGTTTCATTTATTGTTCAACATTCAGAATAGACTGTTTCCATTTTTGTCCAAATTTAGCTATCCCATTCTCAGTTGATACAGAGTTCTATAGAATAAGAAATTCTTTTATAACCTCAGTGATGACACAATTTGGGGGAGAAATATATATTGGCTAATATGACATTCTTCTTTGAGATATAAAAGCTGAGACAAAGATAACTCTTCCTTTATAACTAGAATTATTCAATGCTTCAGTGGCTATGGTTTGCCACTAAGATGTACCTGATTTACAGTTCAATTCTGAGATCAAGAGATTTTTAAGGACTCAGTAAAAAAAAAAATAAAATATCCCTACTTTTTTCATTTCTTGGAATTGACAGACAGTAAAGGAACTCAAAGATCTTTGTGCTTATAAATCAATATTAAGTGAATGAATTACACTTTACAAGACTGTAATAATTATTCCCATTTCAAAAGGTTATTGAAAGGATAAAATGAGTTAATAATTGTAAAGCTCTTTGAGCAGTGCCTGCCACGTAGGGAGCACTCAATAAGTGGTCACAATTATTATTTCCTAGTATTATTACTACTACTATTTTTCATATTACTTGTCCTTCCTTTATTCTTTCCTCCTGTCCGAGACAATTTGAGTGTCATCAGTGATAACCAAAGCCTAGCCTGACTCTTAAAGGATTTTATATTCTATATTGTTTCTAAGAGGACACATTCCAGATAGGACAATATGCAAAATATACTTGAAATCTATCATTGAATCTCAAAAATTCATAGTCCCATATTTCATATTACAGATGAAAAAAACTTTTATTTACCTTTTCACTTACAGAAGTGAAAAAGTACAGTTTACAGAAAGTAATGCCTAAGGCCTACGGATTTTATAAGCTATTTTTCACATCCTCCATATTTTCTGGGTGATCTTCAGGTTGGATTTTGAAGATCTCCTCTATGCTTGTAGACTACTGACATTCCAAGAAACTCTCTAAAAGAAACCTGTTGGTTAAGCAAAACTAAGCTTATCAGATCTACTTCAGTAAGAAAGAACATATTCTTAGTGACATTTCAAATAAGGAAAACAAAATCCAAAAGAAGTGCATATTTTTCACTTTTTAAAATCTTTCTTTTGGAAATGTTTGATTATCTAGATCAGATATTCTTGGAGTATGTACACAGTCACAGAACGATTTTTCCCAAGGGAAGCAGAAGAAAAGAGTGAGCAAAAGTAGAGAAGTGAGAGGGAGCCTGCTTTGGACAGACATGAAACCAACACTATGGAAGAACAAAAGAAGCCTTCGATGTGGGAAACTCATTACACACACATGTATACCAAGAGCCACAGAAAAGAATATTTACAGCAGGTTTAAACAATAATTTGAACCCTAGTGAATTCTGTCAAAAAGCAATCTGACAGTTATATTCCCCAAAATGAACTCTGCAATTTCATATTGTTTGGAATGGAATTAAGCCAATTAGAGATATAAGCACATGAATTAAAATATAAAATAGTCAGGAATTTGACCTAGAAGGCCAAACAAATGGAGAAGACCACATGAAAATACTGCTTGAGCAACCTCCTGTCTTAAAAACCTGACGTTAAACAAATGAGGGGCTTAACAGACCCTCTAATAACTTCAAGCGAAATGAAACTAATTGGAATCAACAAAGATAAGACTGAGGCCAATCTTTATAGAATTTTGGAACAATACTCAAGGTACAGTTTGTCTAAAGGGAATCAGCCTAACAAGGTCTTCTGAACTCAGGAGTGCTTGGACTTAGACCCTTTTGTTAATGACTCACGTTGGAGAGTCATGCAAACAGACCAATAACAGTGTTCTAAGTAATAAGAACAGGTGTTTTCATCTAGGATAAGAGTTTTCAAATTTGATTGGGTAATTAAAAGATGGGAATATTCAAAAGATATGGTATATGCTCTGTATTACTATTTTAAAACCAGGCTGCTTTCAAATTACCAGATATATTTGACCCAAAGAATTTTGGATAAGGAATCATACATCTGTTGTAGGATATATTTCACTCTGAAACCCTAGACAAAATAGGATCCAGTCTTTTCACAATAAAAATTTTTAATTAACACTTGCTAAATGCTTATCATTGCTGTAAGAATTTTACATATATTCACTTATCACAGCAAACTTTTGAAATAGCCGCTATTATCATTCCCATTTCAGAGGAGAAAAAGCAAAATCAAAAAGAGTTTAAATAACTTGTCCAAGTCTTATAATTAATATGTGGCTGAAGTCAGGACTCAAAACTAGGAAATACGACTCCAGGATAAAACTTCAACATTATACCATGACTAATAAGGAGAGAAATCTCTGTTCTCTAATTCTGTAACGTTCTTCTCTCTGTAAGCCATGTAGCTTCTCTACCTTTTTTTTTTTTTTTTTTTTTTTTTAACATATCCTTTGTCCCTGATGACCACCCACAAATGATGGTCTCAGCTGTCTACTTCATAGTCGGACCGTCACTTCTGATTATAGACAGGGTGGTCTGTTTTCTCCTCACTCATCCCTATGGTTCAAATAAATATACTTTAGGAATAAGAAATATGATAAGAAAAAAGTTTTTTTTCTCTTTTCTTTCCTTTTATGGTGTTCAGATGATACAAGCATCATTAAACTCATCTTTTTAGTTTACCATTGGTTCTCTGAAAGAGGTTTCTCCTGATCTGGCTGTTTACCTTGAGACAGTTGTGGTTAGGGAAGAAATACTGTTAGTAACTTCTGGAATGAAGATTGGGCTACCATTTTCACTTTCTTTTATTATTTTTTAATCAATAGAGGTTGAGTTAGGAAAATACAACATTTATCTGTCATAAGCAGTTTGTGCAGTTTTCCTAGGCTCACACCTCTTAATTAGGTCCTAATCATTTTTGCAAAATTAGCTTCTCAATTACCTCTCTCCTCCAAATCTGTTACATCTGGAGTAGAGTAGGGGGGTCTTATCTTTCACTGATTAAAAATAACATAACTTATGAAGGGAGATAAATGTTGGCAATATGGTAAATTAAAACAGTTCTCTGTCTAGGTTTACTGATCGGATGTGTATCCAGTCTTTGGATTTTTAAAACCAAATCATTGATGATATGTGACTCCTGAACATTAGCAAGGCCTGTACTTTTGTAGGCTAAAAGGAGTGAGATCAGACAATATCCTGTATGGAAAATTCACAATTCACTTGCTTGTCCATTTCTTCGTGGCATCGGGGGTAGATGATCACAAATAGGATCTAGATGAATATCCCATAAAATAGTTGAGAGGAAATATAAGGCTTATTTGAGTTTGTCTTCTTATTTATAAGTGCTCAAAAATGTTAAATTCAAAATGAGTAAGTTAATGATATTTAGCAATTTTAACTCCTCCTCCTATTTACAACTGCTGCCATTGTCAAACCAAATCATGGTGTTGTCCTATGCTTGGTTATATAAAAGTCAATTAAAAAGTAGGTTTACCTAATAGTCTAGAAGTCTGGAACTTTAGAAATTAAACACATTTGTTGAAACATGTGGCATCAATTCTAACATCCTGTGCATCCAGTAAACAACTTGTTGACCACCTTTTACCAAGCTGAAGAAATAGTTCTTTGTCCCTTTCTTGCTTCCAGTTATAGTCTATCAAAGATGTTGCTTTCCCCTCTAACAAGTTACATTTAATAATATATTAGCTCTAGTTTACCTTCTGGAAGTGAAAGTCACAAAGAAGATTGAGAGTAAGTCGTACCTTGTGCAAAAATGTCAAAAGTGTACAGAGGTCAAAAGCATCAGGGAAAGCAAATTATCTTCCAATTTTGTGCTGAAGAAGATTCTACTAATCTTAGTGACTTTTGATGGATAAGAGAGGTGATAGCCATGTTGAAAATAGTTTGAGAGTTGGCAACAAAAAAATGAACGTGAAAAGCATATTTAAGAACTTGGCAAGTGAAAGAAATTTAAAAGAACAATAAAGTGATGCCTGGAGAATATGTTAACTTGAGGATTCATTTCTTGAGAATGGAGTGATTCATAGGTGTTTTTGTGTAGCACTCAGACAATTTGAGGTCAAAGAAAACTGCAAATGATTTAGGCATTATTGGAGCCAATGACTTCAATAGGATCATAAAGTAATTTGTAAGAATTTTATATTACGCTTTGCATACAGAGACATCTATGGCACAGAAATTCATCAAATTCCCCTTAAATGATGAGAAATGCCTATATACTAAGAGGCAGTGTAGCTAGTACAGCAGGATTTTTAGAGAGCACATATTTTAGAGCTTTCAATACCAGTTCTGCCCTTTGCTCAGCAATGTGATGTTGAGCAACTTGCATATCCTATCTGTACCTCAGTCTCTTCATTTTAAAGTTAAAATCCGTAGCTGTACCTTATCTGATAGGATTGTTATGAATAGGGAAAATGAGATTGCATATGAAAAATAATGATCTCAATGTCAGGTGCCAATAAAAATACCTAATATGAAAGATTTAAATACTGTTACTGTTTGTTATTACTGTTACCTTAAATTAATAAAGACTGTGGATATTCTACTGTGAGTGTCAAGCCACTTACTCAGCAACACACCTCAGACTGAGTGTTGCCTAGTCAAGGAAGAATTCCCCAGGGATCCCTACTTGCAAAAATAGGACTTGAGGCTTGGTTCTATCATGTTGTTATGTTTATCATTTGTATTGTGAATCTGTTTGTTTGTGTCTCCACCAGTCTGTCACTTAGACTGAGTTCCTGGAGAACAGGGTCTTATTCTGTTTACAGCCATAAAAGCTAGAATAGTTCCTGATATATAGTAAGCACCCAACAAATGTCCATAGAGTTGAATCTTACTCCTTCTTAGGATCAGTACAGAACATTCATCCCTTTTGCCTTTCATATGTTTAATTAATATATTTTTGTGTCATTTATAATGAAATACTCAAGTTAATAAGCATATGTAGTTGAATATATTCTCATTATAGCCTACTTAAAGAGATAGCTGCTGATAATGGTTTTTCACATTTCAGGTGAATTGGAGTTAAAAAATCTGAAATGCTGAGAAAAATATTTATAAAGCCTTAATTGTGGGAAAAAAAGTATAATATAGTTGAATCTTTTTTTAAATTTGCCAAGTTCATGTCAAAGCTCGTGATCTGTCTGAGTGAATTTTAAACTTGTATGTTGGGGCTAATTAAGCTAGTTGCATTACCCATTACCCTTTGTTATGATTAAATTATGCAAGGTCTTCAGGCACTTTCATGTTCCTCTCATAAGACCACCCTAAACTGTCCTTCCCTTTTGGAAAGATAAAGGCTGATCCAGGTATGGAGAGGGTTAACTGATTGCCCAAAGTTAAACAGTGTGTGTAAATTCAGTGGTATTGATATAGTTAAATGGTATTTAAACTGATCTGTGATAATTAAGGAAAGATGCTCTTTAAAATGATACATGAATCTGAGGGCCAAAAGACTGAACATTTGCATATAGAAAATATTAGTCATGTGGCAATAAAACTAATTCACAGAACAAGTACTTTTTAATAATTTCTAGAAACGTGATAAGAGATGAAAAAAGGAGGTAAGAATTTGAATTTTAAAAATAAAATCGAAATTATATATGTCTTTAGGAGGTCATACATTTTTAGGTATTTAGCTGAAAAAATATCATGAATAACTCTTCCCTTTTCAACCTGACAACACTGCAGATATACAGTTAATATCCTAAACTCATGAGGTAGTCTGTAATAAAAAGAAATTAAACCAACTGGGCTCTTTTCCCAGAAAATCACTGAAGCAAGAAATACCTGTATCAGGAGAGAGGAAGCGAGAAAAAAAAGAAAAAGACAGTAAAACAAAAAATGGGAAGAAAACCAGCTGGCCAAATTTAATGGAATAAGTAGAAAAGTTGTGCATTTTATAGGCAGTCAAATAAAATTTCCCCTCTGACTTACGAAGGAATACACTCAAAACATAAACCATAGTTTTCAGTTATGAGAGGAAAATTCAAATACAATTTATTTCATGGGACTGTGGGGAAAGAACTTTATAGCTTTGCTTCTAAACCTTAAATTCCATTTAAGTGTGTTTTTTAAAGTTATGTTCTGGTTAGCTGAGATATTCCCATTACCAACCTATTTCCAAAGCCATTTTGTGGTCTAAGTCTATGTTTATAACTCACTGAGGGATTGTTCTGTACAAATTAAGGGTGAGTCCTGTTCTGATTTAGGGTCCATTAATTACATTGTGGTGTTGCCTCAGGTCCTGATCCTCTTCACCATTTGACACATTTTTTCCTCCATAATCTTAGCCACTCTGGTGGCTGGAACGTTGGCTACATGCTGATGTTCCTAATCTTCTCTGCATCCAGATCTCCTTCCAGATCTATGTGTTTATTAACTTATTGGACATTTCTACTTAAATGTTCTCTAAGTTTTGAAGATATGTACAGACAATTCATAATCACCATGTTCTTCCCTCCCCCACACGCCAATCTCTTTTCTGTTTTATTTAATGAGATTACTTCTTAACAGTCACTCATTCCAGAAAACTTAGAATCAACCTTACTTCTTGCTCCCTATGTTCCCTGTCATCACAGACAGTATACAGTCTCCACTCTACTTCAGATCTATCTCAATTACCTCTCCTCCTATCTATCCCTTTTCCACTGAATGCATTTGGATCTTCATTACCTAATAAGGAAAAAATGTATCATAACTTTTTAACAGGTTCTACAACTTCTGTTCTCTCCCATCTCCAGTCCCTCCTCCACAGTGTTGCCTGAGTATAATTATGAGACTTCTAAACTAAAGAGTGTTACTGTCTTCCTGTGACACAAAGATTATGTCCTTAGTATATCAACCAAGACTTCAGCAAATAGGCTTTAATTTATTACCATTTTAGAAATCTCCAAATTTCTTCTTCAGTTAAACTATAGTGAGGGAATTGTAGTCATTCTTTAAGACCCAGCATCTCCTTTGGCAATTGAGTTACCCATGCTGTAGCATATTTGGACTTTTTCTTACTGCTATTGTAGAAATAATTACATTTCTTACAGTTATTGGCCAACATTTGTCTGGTTGGCTAAAGCCAGAGCTTTTCTAGGGCAGGTGTTGTGTCTTTTACATCTTTGCAATCCTCAGAACTTGATTTAAGAGCCTAGAACAGAGGAGATATTTAATAAACATTTGCAGGTGGAATGAATGCATGACTTGTTAGAAATCTCTTGAGAGTTTTCCAGGGTGGCCTTCTTGAGGTTGGCAGGAATTTCCACTAGATGTCACTAGCACATTTCCAATAGCGACATCTAAGGTAAAGTGAACTAACCTTTACTGAGCACCTACTGTGTGCCAGGCCCTTTATAACAATTCTGTGAAGTAAGTATTATTATCATAAATCTACATTGGAAGCAGATGCTTAGAATGATTAATAGGTCATATAGCTAGCAGGATGTGAAGGTGGGATTAAAATCTACAAGTGACTGCCATTGAAACCTGTGGTTTTCCCACAGTGGCAGCCACATTATATTTCTTTGCTGATAATTGAGCCTCTGGCCTCTGGCCTCTGGATGATAAACAGCATATGCCACCTTTTCTAACAAATTAAATTTTATTGACATAATAAGCTATTATTGAGCTAGACACTCTTATTTAAGACCTTTCAAGTTAAAAGTCATAAACTTCTCTAATAAGATTTCCTTGAATAGTTAGTTGGCAAACAAACTACCATTCAGAGAAAACTTTCTAATTAAACATAAGAATGTGGGTTTTAAACAAGAGTGGTTAGATTTCCATTATATTACTAGGTTTTGTTTTTTTTTTTTCAATTAGGATTAGAATATGGATGCCTACTGCTTATAAGGTGATAGATTTAGTAATTAAGGCTGGACACAATAATAAAATATAGTCCCTACCTTCAAGCATCTCATAAAATCTATGATGTCTCCTTGATTCAAAGTCAAGAATGTCATGATGTTCTTACTGTGGAGTGTATTTAATCTGAGACTCTGAAGTTTAAATAGCATTTGGAGATCATAATCACTTTGATATTGTGACTTCATCTATTCTTGGATCTTAAATACAAGGATGCACATTCCTGAATATTCTGAAAGCCCACTGGTTCCTGCCTGCTCACTCTAGATGCCATGCTATAGCTTTGGACTCAACTCTGCCTTTATAGAGACCAAGCAAGCCCCAGGACTTGAAGAGAAATATATTTGTAGAAGTGCTAATCAGAGGAGAACAGTTATAAGAAAGTTTGATGAGAAAGTGCTTAGACTTGAATGCATGCACTTGGATGACCCCATCATCATATTTTCCCACCTTGTACAGATGGTGGCACCAAAACCATCAGCCATTATACAAATGAAAGAAAGGTGACAGGGAGGCAGGTGACTCATGCCTCTTCATAAATTTTATAGCTTCTCTGTCATTGAGTCAATTTCAGTACCATATCAGATTGTTTAAACTTTCTGCCAAACTCAGGCATGGTTAGTAGTTTTGCTTTTGCTATTGTTAATTATTTAGAGGACTTAAACTCCATAAACTAATTTGAAATTGTGCATTTGTTTACAGTTTGATAAAGTTCTCTACAGATTTTTAAAGATATAGGAATTAATGCAGACATGGAAACAGTTTATCTCCCTCTCTTAATGTTTTATGTGTGGTGAGTTTGAGTTTAATGTGAAATTAAATTGTGTGATTTGAAAGTTAGCAATATAAAAGGATAATACATTTTCAATTTATTCTAAAAATTAGAAATTATTTCAAGCTCCTGTATTAAAAAGTGCATATAGAAAAGCATGAAGTCAAAGTTAAGGCCCAAGGGAGTCATAAATTTTGTTTATGCTATTTCTACAAAAAGATATCTCTTTAGAAAATAAGCAAAAATAGCCATCAACCTTTATTGATATTTGCATTGAATTAAGAGAGTTTTAAATTATATGAGATCATTAGCAATGTGTTTCTCAAATAAAATGTGCCCCATTTGTACTCCTTTCTTATCAGAAAACAGCAACAAACTTATGTTTTTTTAAAAATTGATAAAGTTTAGTCTCTGTGTATTCATGCCTCCTATCTTTTACTTTCTACTTTTATCTGGAACAGAGTACAGATTCAAAATATGTATTTATTGAGATATTGAATTCATAAATAAATGAATAGTTGGATCATTCAAGAAAGATTTGGTGATCACTCAGTGGCTTCTTTCTCCTGCTTTCCTACCATCCCTGGCAGTTTGCACAAAATAAAAACACCATGAAGCTCCAGGAATCCCTAGTACATAAATTTCATAGCCCCAGAGACAAGGCAGTATAGTGATGAGAGAACGTAGCCTATGGAGCCAACTGCCCAGGAGCAAATCCCAGCTGCATCACTTACTAGTTCCTGTAGTAACGATAGCAAAGCCTTAGAAATTGTGCTTCAGTTTTCTACCCTTAAAATGGGAGATGATAATAGTATCTGCCTCATAGAGTTATTACAAAGCTTAAGTGAGCTTGAATACACAAAGTCCTCTGAGCAGCATGTGACATACTCTTAATGCTTTAGATGTGTTAGTTGTTGCTGCTGCTGCTGCTGCTTGTTGTTAAAAGTGCAGCTTAGAAAGGTGAGGGACAAACTATTTGATAGATTTCTCGTTTTGTTTCCTCAAGTGATAAGTAAAACACAGGGATCATTTTTTATTTCAATTAATTAGGTTCATTGAGTGGAGAGTTTTACAAGCTTTGTGACTTTAAAAAAATAATTCCAAGAGGGAAAAATATGAGTTAAAAATGATTTTACCTAACTACAAATGAGAGTTAGATTTGTGATATTTTAATAGTTCATTACACTTATTTAGCTATTTTAATATAATCATGATTTTACATGTATTTGCTTTAAAGGTAAAAATGAGTAAAATGTCTGTGAGTCTGTCAATGAATCATACGAAAAGAAACGTTCTCCATTCAGGTGATGAGTCCTTAAAAGGCACCACCTGATGGCAGAATGTTCTGATGACATGTAAAAAGCTAAACAAAAACAGCTTGTAGTGCTAAGCTGACAAACTGAAACAGTGAAGTACTAGGCATTACCACAGTATCCATTTATGTATGTAAATTTGGGGTTTCATTTAAATGAGCCTTGAAGTTTAGCAGGCCTAGAAAAGAGTTGGAGATTGTGAATGTGGCCATTGAATGTGAAAGTTTCCAAAGGCAACATAGTGTTATACCTGAACCCGGTCTTCCCAGTTTCAAATCCTGGCTTCCCTTCTCGTTAGCTATCGAATTGACCTTAAGCAAGACAGTTAACTTCTTCATGGCTCAGACTCCTTGTCTAGTACCAATCTCAGAGTTATTGTGAATCGATTAACTTGTTTTTATAAGATTCTTAGACTCTTATCTGAGGCAGGGCAAGTGCCAAGTAAAGTGCTTAGTAAGTAAGTAGATAGAAGGGCTTTATAATATACTCATTTCAGTGGGGTTTATGATACCAAAACCATCTTTTAAAGAATATTGATGGTTCTCTGGGTGTTTAATACAGTGTTACAAAGTCCTGGCTCTGAAAAGGTACCTCACTTTTGTAACCTTGTGTTGAAAGAAGGAATGTTATGTAGTCCCAATTAACTAACAGTGTAAGGCAGAAAATAAAAAAGAATTAAGAGCAGCAGTTTTTGTGATGTTAACCACACTTTAAAAACCCTAGCTTTGCTACTCATCACTTATATGGCCTTAGAAGAGTTATTTGTTTTCTTCAAAACCTACTTATTTCAGTTTAATAATAAGAACAGGAAAAATATTATATGTTGTTTGTATCATCCTTATTTACTTTTCGCTTATTTACTTTTCTAGCAAAATTCAGTTTTTCTTTCTCTATTACCCAAGTGATTAAGATTTGCCATTTTTGATATTTCTAAATAGAGGCCCCAAATCTCTTATAAGTCATTTTATATTTATATGATTCCAAGTTTTATTGCATATTAGATGGCAAAACATTAGCATTATGTATGTCTGTTAAACATTTGATTTTCTTGTTGATATATCCAAGACTGAATATTTTCTTCTAATCATAATACCAAGCTCAGGAAAGATACAGATAATTGTATGTATGGGTATTCCAAAAATAAAAGTACACATCGTAGAAGTTCGAACTAACAATACATCTGTTTTTCCTCTCCTTTGTGCTTATCTGTTTATGGAAGAAGTAACAATTGTAGTTATAGAGACTAATCTTAAAGTTTCTTGTCGACTGGATAACTTCACAGGAAACTGAAGCACTGAATGGAAAATAAACTTTTATGGATAAACACCTTTTTATGCATCCCCGAAGAATGCCTTCTGTTTATATGAACAAAGGCTTCGTTCATAATTATACTCCAGTGCACTTTCTGTCTGTTTTGCATATCCAACTTGCAGTTTTCTTGTTGTTAGAAATGTTAGACTGTGTCATTTTGAAGTTGAGTATTATGATCAACTCTTTCCAATAGTATTTTTTTTTTGTAGAAGATGTTTTCTGTTGTGAAATTTAGATAAATTGCTCAAATTTAGAAACTTTGATAGTATAGCCTTGTTTCCTCCCCAGACAGTCTAGGTAAGGAAAATATGCTTTAGGAGTATCAGTGAATGTGCCAGTCAGTGTTTAAAAAGATAACTTAAATTCCCTTCTTTGAAAGAGATGGGAAAAAGTGAGTTGTTGAAGTTGCAATCTGCAGTTTTGATATTCATATATAAAAGGGGGCAGGTGTTCTTTTCTGCTAAGTCATTCCCATAATACATTTACCCTGTATTCAGAGATGGATATGCTTACTGCCAAGCCTTGGCAGAAAGTTTCAGGAAAACATTGATTAAACTCTATAGGTGAACAAAGGAGAGAAGATTAGCCATTTGGAATGTAATGTTCTTTCAACCTTTTCTTAGCTTCTTTCTTCTTACATACTTTCTTTGATTCCTAGTATTAAGCCTAAAATGAACTATGATTTTTAATGTATTTTCAGACAATTAAATTTATATATATAGGTAATATGTATGGTCAGTATCAAATTCCTGAGAACATTCGTCAACCACCTTTTTAACATTAATCTTCACTAATATTTATAGAATTTGCATAGCCTCTAAATATATTTTTGAGATGTTAAGAAGAGGATTGAGTAATAATGAACAGATGCAAAACACGCTGTCTATAATCAAAATAAGTGGTTGGCTAACTTGGTTAAATCAGCATTTCAAACTGGAGGTAACTTAGATGCTGGCTAACAAGTCATCTGTACTCATTATATGTGTATAAATAGAAAAAAACAACATATTTATGACTGTTATTACACAGTAGATTAATAGAACTAAGTCTACAGAGATATACAGATTAAATAAAATTGGTATATTGTAGGTAGATAGGCAGATGGGTAGATATATTTATACATAGGGTATCATGTAATTTACATTTATAGATAAGTGTGAATATAGCATATTTTTTAAAAAGAATTCCTAATTAGTAAATGATGAAAAAAATTAGGAGGCTATATCAGGGATTGGGGAAGTTTGGAAAAGTGGAGAATTCCCAAACTGCATGGTGTTTTTATAGATTATCTAGTTTTATTTTCATAATTTCAAAGATAATAAAACTGACTTGTGCAGCTGAGTTCACATGATGACTAAAATTGTTTGGTTTTAATATAAGAGATATTAATTATAACATATCCAAATGGGGGAAGATATTTATATTTTTATTAACAACTTACATGATAATTTGCATATAATATTCAAGGATCAATGGTTATACCAGTTTTAATCCATTAATTCAGTATGTATTCAATTCTTGCTATGATCAAAGACCTCTGTTAGACTTAAATAAATTTTGGAATATGATGCTTGACCACAGCAAAGTATGGCTGGAACAAAATTTATGTATGATTTATGGATGTAATTGCATGAGACGTAGACTTCAGAGAGAGACAGGGAGTTCCACTATGTAATTGTCTACTTATTCTTTTTTAGAAATTAATTAATTAATTTTTATTATTTATTTTTACTTATATCAACATGGTGATGACAAACTGAAAGACAGTGAGGGCAGAGTTAATATGAAGGATGATTTGACACATCTTAGATACTAATTTATTATTACTTTAAAAGAAGAAACAAAGATACTGCAAGGTTTTAAGTCTGATGGGAACAACTATCTGACAAATGTAAGGAACTGACAAGAAAACTAAAATATGGGATGATAATTTAGTTTTAAACTTTTTATTTTAACATAAAGTGAGTAGTTGTGTAAATTCTCACTGCTTAGTTCGTTCATGAGAGGAATCTGTCAGGAGAAAGAACAGTTCTGGGAAGTCATCTTCAGGCAGGAGATAGTTAAATCTAGGAGAAAAGTTGAGAGCTTCAAGCTAAGAGAAAAATAGCTAGATAACCATGGGTGTGGATCTTTGACTATATTTACATGTCCTGTATGATTAGGAGGAGGAACCTGATGTGGAGAGAGAAAAGTAACAAGAAACAAAATAAAACCAAGATGGTGTTAGCAATCAATGGAAGGGTTTCAAGAGGAAAGAATGAGTACCTCAAAAACATCTGTTCTCTTTTTTCTATTCTAATTCAATAAATCTCTGTCTCTCTCTCTTCTTACCCACTACCCCACTCCCAGCCCCTGCCTCTCTCCTATTCTAACTTAGAAAAGGGCCATAGAAAAGTGGGTGTTTAATAGAAGTGTTTTGATGTTTTAATTTGAATATTTGGGCTTTCTTAACTAAATTCTGCATATGTATTATATAAAGTGTTTGCCAGCATCTTTTGTCCTCCTATGGGGACTTTAAATATCTCTCTCTCCCACCTCCCCATTGGAGGTTTATATTATCCTCAAGCTCAATAATGTGAATGATTTCTTCTAACCTTTTCCCTACTATTACCAATTTGGTGATTGGTTTTATGATGGCAAAATAATAATGAAAAATGACTTGTTTTTGTTCCTAGTCCATATTTCTGAATGTTAATAATTCTACTAATATAGATCAAAAGATTTGTCAAAATTCTGACACTTCCAGCATAGTTTACCATTAAGAATCTATATGCTGAAAAAGTTCTTAGCTACGAGTCAACTGTTTCATATTTTCTCCCTTTAATAATGGAAGAGTATGGCTATTAATTAGTTTTACCATTTTGAAGACAGGTGACACAGCATATAAATAAAGTAAAAATATTTCACTTGAATTGTGTGCTGTATCTCTAGCAATTGAATGAAAATATCTTTCCCAGGTTTTCAGAATATGCATTAATTTTGGCATCTAATCATAAATAAGGATTTTGAGTATAAATGTGCTTACTTTTTTAAATTTAGTTCATTTATACCAAAAAATATTTTTTAAAAATATAATGTTTTACTTTAAAAATGATAGTACTTTTCAAAAAATAATTTATGCTACTAATACAATTGCTTTTAATTATTGAGAAAATTTTGGTTATAGTATCTATAATAGATACATTGATTACCTTCTTGAAAACAATCTCTTGACTTAGATATTTTTACAAATTTATTTTAACTTTGCTGGGCACAACTAAGTTCTTTCAAAGAAGAATCTATGTGCTGTTCATTTCTAGGTCACAAACCTAGCATCTAGAGGAGTTCAAAAGGTTACCAAATGAATAATCAAACTTTTTCCATTTTGTACTTTAAAGTATAACACAACCCCTAAGTATTTTATTTTTAAAAATAGGATAGAACATAGTTTGATTACATACATTGTATTATATTTTACCTGCTAGAAGCAGCTGTATTTGAAATTTGAAATGTTCTCAAATTTTTACTTTTAGTTAAAACTAAAATACATGTATAATTGTTTCTGCTTAATATTTATTTAAAGCTATAATAAAATGAAAAATGCTCTACTTTTATTCCTAGCTTTTTATAATCTTGATGTATTCCTGGTAGGTTTTTTTAATCACTCATTAAATATGGATTATTCTTTCTGCTCAAAAGTATTGGAGAGCCTTATTTGGAAATTAAGACTACCCCACCTAAAATAGGTAGTTGATTTTTTTTTAACATTTTTTATTGATTTATAATCATTTTACAATGTTGTGTCAAATTCCAGTGTTGAGCACAATTTTTCAGTCATACATGGACATATACACACTCATTGTCACATTTTTTTCTCTGTGAGTTATCATAACATTTTGTGTATATTTCCCTGAGCTATACAGTGTAATCTTGTTTATCTATTCTACAGTTTTGAAATCCCAGTCTATCCCTTCCCACCCTCCACCCCCCTGGCAACCACAAGTCTGTATTCTCTGTCTGTCTTATTTCTGTCCTGTATTTATGCTTTGTTTTTGTTTGTTTGTTTTTGTTTTTGTTTTTATTTTTGTTTTTTAGATTCCACATATGAGTGATCTCATATGGTATTTTTCTTTCTCTTTCTGGCTTACTTCACTTAGAATGACATTCTCCAGGAGCATCCATGTTGCTGCAAATGGCGTTATGTTGTCGGTTTTTATGGCTGAGTAGTATTCCATTGTATAAATATACCACCTCTTCTTTATCCAGTCACCTGTTGATGGACATTTAGGCTGTTTCCATGTTTTGGCTATTGTAAATAGTGCTGCTATGAACATTGGGGTGCAGGTGTCATCCTGAAGTAGGGTTCCTTCTGGATACAAGCCCAGGAGTGGGATTCCTGGGTCATATGGTAAGTCTATTAATAGGTAGTTGATTTATTTTGACATCCACAAATAGATAATTTCTAATTTCATCACAATTCATTATATATATAGTACTTATCACTCCAGTCCATTTTACATGTGAAAGATCATTTTGGGCAGAAGATTCCCACTTATTCCAGAGAGAAGGAAGAGAAAATTACTTGTGTGGTTTGTTTTCCCCTCCAAATTACTTGACTTTGAAGTTACTTTTTAGTGTATTGTAAACATATCCCACTTTGGTTCTTGAAATAGAATTTGGATTCTAAGGGACTAATTCTATTTCAGGAATATGTGCATGTCTTTAAAAGTTATTATAACAAATAAGCCCCAATTAGTTAAGATTTGGATTAAAAAAATCAATAGTAAATACTAATGGACCCCTGGATACTATTATTAAATATTAACCTGGGTGCTGTTAACTTTGCAGATTCCTAGATATAGAAGTAATTATCGACCACACTTAAGATAATTTACTGACCCTCATTTATTGAGCTTAATGGTCAACATTTCCTTGGAGGTATATAATTCATGACTAACATATAACATAGTTCAGCAACTTGACAATTTGTTTATGACTTTTCCAGATATTTTGGTGCCTTAGTAATGTACAACTTGAAAAATAATATGCAAATATAAAACATGTTTTCTATTAGTTAAACATGATTCTCAAAAGATTCCTAACTACAATCCATCACTGTAAATATGGGTCATATTCCTTTGAGAGAGTTTTTTACTCTTCTGTTCCAAAGAGATAACAGTACATTTAACTAATTACCAAGAAGGTCAAAGACAAATAGTATTTTTCTGTGTCCCTGCCCTTGACTTATGTTAGGAAATAGCATTTATGAGAAGGATGAGAATCTGACCACAGCATCTTCCTCTCCTGAAAGCACACAGCTACCAAACAGAGGCCTGATGTGGGACAACACATCTTATCTTAAAGGAAGGCTGTGGTGTTGATTAACATCTTAGAATGGACAGTTTTAACTTCTGAATCAAGGCTATTTTATTACTTTAAATGACTTTATCTAAATCTGAGAAGAAAATTCATGGGATCTGGCCAACTTCTGAGAAAGGGCAGAAGACTTCTACTCTATTGAATAAATATTAGAGGAACAGTGGGATAAAATTATAGTTGGGCCTTTATTGTGCTACAGTCATGCTTATTCAATAGTATCTTTTTATTAAAAGCAAGTATAATTTCATTTCAGCACTTTTACTACTTCTGTGCCAATGAACATACCCATGAATTTTATAAACAAATGAATTTTCCTTCAAATACCATACTTTTCATTAACCATTTCACATTTAGTCTCTCATTACTCACTTTAGAGCTTGATTAGTTAGATTCATTACGACACTGCAACTTAAAAACATTTTTCATTCATGGAATTGCTTGTGATAAAAAATATAAAAGAATTGGGAAAATATTTACCAAACTGCTTCAGTTCTTTGTTGTAAGGTAAATGCTTGTCTAGGAATCAAAATTTCAACATGAGTATTTTTTACTAATAAATAGAGGAAGTTATTTAATATAAAATGAGATAATTGCCTTTCTATTTAATTAAGTGATTAAGGCATCTAAATGTCCCATGTTATAACGTGGAGTCAGGAAACCTGGAGTCTGATGTGAAGTCTGACACAGAATAGGCACCCACTACATATTTCTAAGTTTTGTAAATCTTGACTTGGAGCAAGTAGCTTAATCTCTTCATTTTCTTTTAATTAAATGCATTGTGTGATAAAGACTCTTTCTTTTAGAATAACCAAACAATATCCCTGATTCTGTTTCCTTACAGTTGCTTCTGTATTAGTTGAATGGAGTTAAAATCAACTTGTTTTATTTTGTCACTATAACAATTTATAAAAGGAGAGTACCTTAGAATTAGGTGTATGTAACTGAGATGGATTTATGTATTTATGAAATTAAAGTCCATGTTTTGGAGCTAACATTGATATAGTGTCAGCCTAATTTAATTAAACCCAAAACTAGTGTGCTGGCATTGCCTCAATATTTTCTGCTGTCCACTCTTTTGTTTATCTAATTATACGCCATTATAAAGAGTTTGTATTCACTGTGAGCAGAACACATTGGCATGGATTAAGTGCAATAATAGAATTGCTTTGAATGATGGCATCTGTCTTTTCCATACTCCTGTGAATTTCATTGCTAGAATATGTTACTAAAATATAATATTTATATTACTCTAAAGTAAAATTAATGCATCTTGTCCTGATGCACACATTGTATACTAATTGTTAACGTATTTTTTCCATTCTGAATGTTATTAAACTGTAGTAGAATATTACTACCTTAAAAATGTCAGATATTGTAATCAATCTTCTTCAGAAGGGAGATAATCTAAGCAACTGAAAATACAATGTAAATATAACAGTGTAATAAACCTTGCACCTTTTATTTTAAAAACTATGTCTAGCTTAAAAAAATTAATGATGCATATTTTCCCTATGAGATTGATCCTGCTGACCTAAATACATAATTCCTCATACCTACGTGTCTTTACACAGGCAGCTGTTATCTCTGCTTAAAATGCAATTCATATTTCCTCTTCCCTCATTGACCTTTTCCAGCTGGCTAACTTGGAGGAACACTTGACTCATCACCATCTCTCTTGTCCCATTCAGAGTGACTTGGTTGTTGCTCATCTGGGCTCCCAATGTAGGATATTTCTTACCTCAGTTATGGTACATTTACAATGTATAAAAGTACCTGATTAATTCATTATCATTTCACAATTTGATAAACTCTTTGAATATCAGAACCATGTCATCTTCGTGTTTGTATCTTAGCATCTAGGACAGTCTCTGACATAGAAGAGACGTATTTAATGTATATGAAAGGATAAATAGCTGAATCAACAAAGATGTTCATGATTGGTTTACTAAGTCTCAATAACCAGAGTTGGGAAGATCAGGACAAAGTTAAGCATCTTGAGCCAAGAGAGAAAGTCTTTTTCCTAGATAGAGTTAAATTTCGTGATATCCAAGCTTGATCCATTTTCAACTTTTTTACTGACATATCTTGAACAAGAGAACAGCCTTCTTTTATGCTTTAACCTAATTATGTTATCCTCTTTTGAACTCTATTTTTCTACATGCTACTTGTTTTTAGGGGAAAGCAAGGTTAGGTTAACATATCTTTAAAACTTCTTGGAAAGTAAGTCTATGTGGGTTGCAAATGCAAGTGGAAATAATGAATTTGAGCTAAATTCTCTCTAAAGTAAACTTAGAATTGTGTTTCTTCTGTACTTTAAAACTATTACATAGGATTAAACCTGGCTTATTTCAATAAATATATCAAAGTAGTACATACTTTTAAAATGTACCCTTTTTTGTTATACATTTGATTTAAATTAATACAGCTTTTAAAAAATGCACTGCACCAGGAGTTATGAAATAATAAGTAGTATATATTTTAATTATTATATTTTTACATGAAACGTGTAATAATTTATTCCCCAGGTATACATTTTCATTAAAATGAATTTATATTTAGAAGCTTGTTTTGCAGTGAAATCTAAGATTATCTCTACTACAAACGTAGTAAAAATTTTAGTATTAGAAACATTACATATCAAGAATTCCTCACAACCACTCAAAACCTATGGGACACAGCAAAGGCAGTGCTAAGAGGGAAGTTTATAGCGATACAGGCCTTCCTCAAAGAAGAACAATCTCAAATAAACAATTTAATCCAACACCTGAATGAATTAGAAAAAGAAGAACAAAAAGCCCCAAAAAGCAGCAGAAGGAAGGAAATAATAAAGATCAGAGAGGAATTAAATACAATAGAGATTAACAAGACCATAGGAAAAATCAACCAAACCAAAAGCTGGTTTTTTGAAAAAGTAAATAAAATCGACAAACCTCTGGCCAAACTCACAAAGAAGAAAAAAGAGAGAGCACAAATTAGCAAAATAAGAAAGGAAAATGGAGAAATTACAACAAACAAAATAGAAATACAGAATATCATACGAGAATATTATGAAAAACTATATGGAACCAAACTGGATAACCTAGAGGAGATGGACGAGTTTCTGGAAACATACTGTCCACCAAGACTGAATCAAGAAGAATCTGAACACTTGAACAATCTGATCACTAGAAAGGAATAGAAATAGCAATTAAAAACCTCCCTACAAACAAAAGTCCAGGACCGGACGGCTTCACCAGGGAATTCTACCAAACATACAAAGAAGAACTCATACCAGTCCTTCTCAAACTCTTCCAGACGATTGAAAAGGAGGGAATACTCCCAAACTCATTCTATGAGGCCACCATCACCCTGATACCAAAACCAGGCAAAGACACTACAAAAAAAGAGAATTATAGGCCAATATCACTGATGAACATAGACGCCAAAATCCTCACCAAAATTTTAGCAAATAGAATCCAACAACACATAAAAAAGATTATACATCATGACCAAGTGGGGTTCATCCCAGGGACACAAGGCTGGTTCAACATACGCAAATCAATCAATGTGTAATACATCACATCAACAAGAGAAAGGACAAAAACCACATGATCATCTCAATCGTTGCAGAAAAAGCATTTGATAAAATTCAACACCCATTTATGACAAAAACTCTCGCCAAAGTGGGTATAGAGGGAACATATCTCAACATAATAAAAGCTATATATGACAAACCTACAGCCAGCATAGTACTCAACGGTGAAAAACTCAAAAGCTTCCCACTAAAATCTGGGACAAGACAAGGATGCCCACTATCACCACTCCTATTCAACATAGTCCTGGAAGTCCTAGCCACAGCAGTCAGGCAAGAGAAAGAAATAAAAGGGATCCAAATTGGAAAAGAAGAGGTAAAAGTGTCATTATATGCTGATGACATGTTACTATATATAGAAAACCCTAAAAGGTCCACACAAAAGCTGCTAGAGCTGATTGAAGAATTCAGCAAGGAGCAGGTTACAAAAATAACATTCAAAAATCAGTTGCATTTCTTTACACTAACGATAAATCAACAGAAGAAGAAAGTAAAGAAACAATCCCCTTTAAAATAGCACCCAAAGTAATAAAATACCTGGGAATAAATCTAACCAAGGAGGTGAAAGAATTATACACAGAAAACTATAAACCATTGATGAAGGAAATTAAAGAAGACTTTAAAAAATGGAAAGATATTCCATGCTCTTGGATTGGAAGAATCAATATTGTTAAAATGGTCACACTGCCCAAGGCAATCTACAGATTTAAGGCAATCCCTATCAAATTACCGAGGGCATATTTCAAAGAACTAGAACAAATCATAATAAAATTTATATGGAACCATCAAATACCTAGGATTGCCAAAGCATTACTGAAGAGAAAGAAAGAAGCTGGAAGAATAACTCTCCCAGACTTCAGACAATACTATAGAGCTACAGTCATCAAGATAGCATGGTATTGGTACCAAACAGACATATAGACCAAAGGAACAGAATAGAGAGCCCAGAAATGAACCCACAAACTTTTGGTCAACTCATCTTCGACAAAGGAGGCAAGAATATACAATGGAATAAAGACAGTCTCTTCAGCAAATGGTGTTGGGAAAACTGGACAGCAGCATGTAAAACAATGAAGCTAGAACACTCCCTTACACCATATACAAAAATCAACTCAAAATGGATTAAAGACTTAAACATAAGACAAGATACAATAAACCTCCTAGAGGAAAACATAGGCAAAACATTATCTGACATACATTTAAAAAATTTTCTCCTAGAAGAAATAAAAGCAAGAATAAACAAATGGGACCTAATGAAACTTACAAGCTTCTGCACAGCAAAGGAAACCAGAAGTAAAACAAGAAGAAAACCATACGGAATGGGAGAAAATTTTTGCAAGTGAAACCGACAAAGGCTTGATCTCCAGAAAATATAAGCAGCTCATATGACTCAACAAGAAAAAAATAAACAACCCAATCCAAAAATGGGCAGAAGACTTAAACAAGCAATTCTCCAAGGAAGACATACAAATGATCAAAAAGCACATGAAAAAATGCTCAATATCACTAATTATCAGAGAAATGCAAATCAAAACTGCAATGAGGTATCACCTCACACCAGTCAGAATGGCCGTCATTCAAAAATCCACAAATGACAAATGCTGGAGAGGCTGTGGAGAAAGGGGAACCCTCCTACACTGCTGGTGGGAATGCAGTTTGGTGCAGCCACTATGGAAAACAGTGTGGAGATTCCTCAAAAGACTAGGCATAGACTTACCATATGACCCAGGAATCCCACTCCTGGGCTTGTATCCAGAAGGAACCCTACTTCAGGATGACACCTGCACCCCAATGTTCATAGCAGCACTATTTACAATAGCCAAAACATGGAAACAGCCTAAATGTCCATCAACAGGTGACTGGATAAAGAAGAGGTGGTATATTTATACAATGGAATACTACTCAGCCATAAAAACCGACAACATAACGCCATTTGCAGCAACATGGATGCTCCTGGAGAATGTCATTCTAAGTGAAGTAAGCCAGAAAGAGAAAGAAAAATACCATATGAGATCACTCATATGTGGAATCTAAAAAACAAAAATAAAAACAAAAACAAAAACAAACAAACAAAAACAAAGCATAAATACAGGACAGAAATAAGACAGACAGAGAATACAGACTTGTGGTTGCCAGGGGGGTGGAGGGTGGGAAGGGATAGACTGGGATTTCAAAACTGTAGAATAGATAAACAAGATTACACTGTATAGCTCAGGGAAATATACACAAAATGTTATGATAACTCACAGAGAAAAAAATGTGACAATGAGTGTGTATATGTCCATGTATGACTGAAAAATTGTGCTCAACACTGGAATTTGACACAACATTGTAAAATGATTATAAATCAATAAAAAATGTTAAAAAAAATTCCTATAGTAAATAGTATAATTTATACAGCATTAGAGATCCATGTGTACCCTGAGTTGAAAATATATTGTATATGAACATTCATGTTTGTAAAGCATGTTTAAGAGTATTTGCTTCACAAGAGGATCTTTTACTTTACAATCTATTTCTTACCTGTCTAGCTTCCCTAGAGCCTTTACAAAAAACACTTAGAGTTAAAACGCCTTACACAAAAATTTCATAAATTCATTTGTTACATCACACAGATGCATAGTTAAGCATACATAGCTTGGGGGATTCATCCAGAATGAAACTATTTTAAAATGACAAAAAAATATGAATTAGAAAATGGGTATATATTTTTAAGTTTTAACCTAGAGGAATGAAAACTTCTATACATAATTGCAAATTTTTAAAAAATCCCTATGTAGAATTTTATTACTTTTATTTATTTATTAACATTTTTATTGAGTTATAATCATTTTATGTTGTGTCAAATTCCAGTGTAAATCACAATTTTTCAGTGATACATGAACATATATGTATTCTTTGTCACAGTTTTTCTCTGTGAGCTACCATAAGATCTTGTGTATATTTCTTTGTGCTATACAGTATAATCTTGTTTATTTGTTCTACATTTTGAAGTCCCAGTCTGTCCCTTCCCACCCCCAAGTAGATTTTTTAAAATGTCTACTTAACCCAGGCGTGAGAATTAGCTCTGTTAAAACATTTCAAATTCAGACCCGCAATAAATCACAAGAGGCCTAATAAAAGTCTGAGTTTAAGCCCAGAATATATTGAATGTAGCTTCTCCTTAAAAATAAAAAACAAAAGTCGCTTTCATGGATATTTTAGATAATGAATAGACTGAAAGTGTATTCCAATATACAGGCACTTGATACCTATCTATCCATTTATTTCTATAATGGGAGAAAAAAACTATGGATAGATTATAGTGAGATCTATAGATAATTTCTATCTAAAAGTAAATTTTCCATATATAATGTTTTTAAAATACTTTTTCCTAATAAGGTAATGCAAATTCACTGTCATAAGTATAGGTAATAGGTATAAACAAAATGTATAAAATAAATCCATAAAATTCAACATCCAAAGATACCACTGTTAACCCTCCAACGATTAGGAGGCTGTTTTCTATTTCCCTTGTTTATTTACACAAGAACACTTAGAAGGGGAAATTTAGGAGAAACATACCATAACTCCAACACACTGTCCATCTTTCAGTATTTTTCCTTTCACATATTTTCCTAGTTCTTTATGTGTAAATGTAATATACACTCATATTTGTGTTTTTATACTTTACAATAATGAAAATTTCTAAACATTTGTCAGTTTCACATTAGCAAAAACATTTCAGTGGCTTAATATTATAAAGTAGCTTAAATAATCATAGAAGGAAAGTAAGTGATAATTTCAAATGTGAAATTTATGTGGCCCTAAAATAAAATATGTGCTATTTTATTTATTAGGAAATAGTCATAATTTAGAATGATATGGTACTTTCAAAGTTTCACATATTCAGTTATAGAATAGACAGGATGAGAATGGATGTTTTATATGAATGCTATTGAAGACTGGCAGACAATGGAGATAAGAACTATTTTGTCACGGTTATGAGATTATCAGCTGTGCTGTCTCTGTTTACTAACCATGTAGCACTATGTACTTCATAGCAGAGTACTCAACACAAGTATGGATGGTAATAAAGTAAAAAGATTAATCTAAGATTGAAGATACAGTGGCTGGATGCAAAAAAAACCTAGACAAGGTAGGTTTTTCAGGATGTATTTTTGTTGTCATTCAGGAGAATAGAGTCATGAAAGCAAGCATGTCTAGGAAGATGCTTTAGGACAAAGATCATTTATCCTCAGTTTGACAAGAGTTCTTTGTAATTGACTCAGTCCCTGCTTCTGCTGTCTTCCCCTGGGTAGCAACAAGCTGAACCATGTGTCCTCTTACACAAAGTACAGTCAGAGACAGGTGCTCGGCCAAAAAGCATGGTGCTTTCAAATTTGAATCTGCAAATAATCCACAAATCCTCATGATGCCTCTCTCAAGTTACCAAGGGCACCATATGGATAAAATAAGTCCAGGCAATATATGAGAGAGAACTGAGGGATCCTGAAAAATCTGAATTTAATCAGCTTGACTGTTCAGGAGACTGTGCTCCTCCTCTTTTGAAGCAGGTTCCTGTAACTGTACTGACCATGTGCCAAATAATCAGCCTCCCCTCGTTTGTCATTCTGCTGCAGGTGCATTTCCTCAGAAAGGCCATGAGCTTAAGTATTATCATTCACACAGAGATCAATTTCTTTTGACAGCAAAGTGTTGCAGGCACAAATTTGCATTTGCAGTGTGGTGATTTTTTTAAAAAATTCTACAATTTGGAGATTTTGAATGCCCTTGCTGCTTCTTTTACTGCCTTTACTATCCTTTATACATTCTGCAGCTGAAAAGAAAACTTTCAGTTCTACTAAGCATTACCCAGTTGTATTTATTTTGTAAAATTATTTTGAATCTAATAAAGTATTTCCCAGCTCAGGGTAGTTCTGTCTCCTGGGTAATGATCAAGTATGTACCGACTGGTCATGGTTAATCAAAGAATTACACAAATGTATTAGAACCAGATGTTTAATTCAATCAAGCGAATAGTTCTTGCACCCTCACTAGATCTAAGGTATTGCTATGGATGCAATGGAATATTGATGCACCTCAGATGTCAAAAATCATATTGCTTTTGGGCACATATAAGGTCACATTAACATAAATGCTCAAATTCCCATTGCACTTACAACACTCCTGGACCCTTAGCCCTTTTGAAAAGTGCCCCAATAAAATATTTATGGCAGATGCCCAAGAATCTAAGTGTTGAGTTTAATCCTGTTAGTCCTGTGGCTGGTCTCCCACGTGAAACCAATGGGCTCTCCTGTGAGAATGCTGCTCTTCCAGTAAAATCTGCTTTGATCCAGTCTTACATGTTTCCTCCTCAATTATTTCCTTCAGTTTTGGTCTCTCTAATCCCTCTCTGCAGGGCTCACAACAAAAACATCCAAATCCGTGACATCCTTTTGTAATATTAGTGTAAATATTAGACTGTCCCTCATTTCGTGAGGCTCTTATACTCAATTCTATTCGCTCTTCCAACTTAAAAAAAAATTAATTTGCACATTTTACAAAGATAAATAGATAAAGTATTGACGTTTATATCTGTCACTTCTTGAATTTTCTTCAGGCTCACCTGAAGCCTCTCCCACCAAACAAAAGTAATTCATACTTTAGTGGTCTAACTGGGGTTGTTACTAGACGCGAGCATCATATGATTGGGAAGGTAAAACGTGAGTGACTCATTTTGGAGATGAAAACGATAAACAAGAAATGTTTGGTTCTAATCCCAAGGGTCAAATAAGATGTTGCATTGGGGAGAGCATTATAGTTGAGGATAGAAGAGTGAGTCAGATTTTGAGTTAATTTAGAGAGCGGAAAGTGGAGTGATGAGCTCTGTTTACTCAGGTTAGAGTACAGAAGACAGAGAAGTGAAAGGACCTGTAACTCCAAGTTTCTGAATGTTCTCTGGATAGAAGGCTAAGGGGAAAGCCACTGTGTGAAAGCAAAGTTAGCCTAGACCCAGACTGTGATGATTTTAAATGCTTTGTATTCTATACCCAACATTGTGAATTTTCTCAGGGACATCACCAGGAATTCTGAATAGAATGATTTATTTATGTTTCAAGTAATAGAGGAAGACCTGACTGAAAGAGACACTAGGACATGTATTATCTTATACAACAAGAAGGTGTAGGGATAAGGTGGATTTGGGAATGGTAAACTGAATCATTCCGTGAAAACATTCCTTTAACTCCACTTAGTTGCAATTCTTTTCCCTCATTATTTCTGTGTGGTTGAATTAATTTCAAGCATCACATTCACAGTCAAGTGTCCCAAAGTAGAGGTTTAAGCTTTTCTCTCTCATGTACTTTATTAAGAACATTGCCTAGAAATTTTACCCAATAGACCCCCTCCTCTTGTGTCAATGGCCAAAATCCTTCCATAAATCTGTTTAAAAAATGATCACTAATACGGGATTGAAATTGTGATTCCCATATTTCCCAATATAAGACGCCACCTGATACTGAACAAAATCATGGTTATATTAGCAAGGAAGAAATTGGGAGAAGGATAACCAGCTATGTCTGACTAAGAAATAACAAGATGAGGGCTGCATTTTAGAGAACTAACTATGGAAATAGAGTTTTGGATAAGTTAGAGGATGTAAAGTCTAGAAACTAAGAAGTCTTAAGAGTTTAATGCAATAATAATGTAAGAGAAAACGGAAATGTAAACTAAGGCGTGGAATGAAAATTAGTGGGCAGAGTGATGGGTAAAGAAGAATTTCAGATAAAGCACAGACATCACCAGTGGTCTCTTAGACATGAGATAACCCCAGGGTTGAAAATGGAAATTTAGTAATATCATTAACTGAGCTGATAAAAACAAGAGTAGAATAGGGAGAAATGGTTACTATGTGCATGCTGGTACGCTGATCATTACCTTGAGAAAATGATGAATCCATTCTCTTTCATCTGCATTGAGAAACTTAACTAGAAACTGTATTGATTAGGAACTTTAAAATTCTAGACATGAAGGTTTTCCTTAGAAGTGAATTTATTCTTTATATGTTGTCTTTTTTCAATACCTCTTTAAATTCAGTTCAAGAAATGTTTTATGAATAATTATTTTAATAAAGGTTTGCTGACAATATAAACAGAGCTCTAACTCGTCTCAGGTATATAGTTTTAACAAACACTTTGAATACTTATCATTTAAGAAAAATTAAGAGTATGCTAGCAGTACAGAGAAAGACTAGATAAAGGAAACTGTTTTATACCTGAACAGGTTCTTGTCTTTCCTAAAGATTTATCATGGTGATCTGCTTTTTTTCTTTCCTTTGTAGCTTCTTTCCTTCTTAGTCCTCTTGGTGACTTCTGTCTGTCTCTTTCATATAGCTTTTCATCTTTACATTGTGTAATATTTTATACAATGTATCTAAAATTCTATCACAAAATAAATTTAATATGTTTAATAGTCTCAATTAATCCATACCTCTCTGATCCTTTCAAAGGCTTACTTGGTATATGACTGAACAGCTGACTAAAAAAGCCTTGCATGTTGCAAGAGAGGCACTTACCTATTTTCCCACTATTGGAAAGGAAATAATCAATTTTTTATATGAATTGCTAATGTTAATAATGACTAGTTAAAGATCTGAACATAAGATAAAAAGTTGCGGGAATTAAGTTGCTCTCAGTTATTATTTAAGCATATCATTTCAGTTAAAATATTTTATATACCTAATTTTCTTTCCATACCTCTATCTAAAACTCTGATACATCATGAAAAGACATGAAATAGACATTCACATACCATATTTACAAAAATAATAAAAATAAGTAATTCTTGTGGATATGTATATTTGTGTATGTATATTAGAGAAAACAAACACATAATTCTTGTGGATCTGAATGTGTACACATGTTTTAAAGAAAACAGTGCTTAAGAGACACTTACTTTGGTTCTGAAACAATGGTGTGAATAACAGAATAATAACATCTAATATACCACCCATATTCAGATTTTCCTGACTGTCCTCAAAATGTCATTTGTAGCTATTTTAATTTTATTTTTTCAGTGTGAGCTCTAGTTAAGACTCATGTATTATATTTAGTTTTCGTGGTACTTTAATCTCCCTTCATCTAAATAGTCCTTCCCACCTTTACATATCCCTGATGTTAATATTTTTGAAGATTCCAGCTCTGTTGTTGTGTAGAACATGTCTCAATCTGGCTCTGTCTCATAGTTTCCTCATCATTGGATTCAGTCTATTTGTGGCAAGAACATTACATAGGTGGTATGTATACAAGCAACAGATAATATCCTTTTTCTTAGGAGATACTTCACACTTAAATAGTTCAGCATGTATCACGTGTGCAACTACTTTCAGATGGTTCAGCAAAAGGAAAAAAAAAAACTGTACATGTATGTATTTGTCTGTATCTCTCTAGAGAGAGATTTGAAAAAAATAATCAGATACAGAGTAAGAGATAAAGCGAGTAGTAACAATGGGTGAATCTAGACAATGATCATTGAACTAGTTCTTTTAACTTTCCAGTAGTTGTGAAACATTTCCAAGAAAAAGCTGTGGAAACAATGGGGTAGGAGCGTGAGAGGAACAACAAACACGATAGAGTTGGTACACTGAGATAGAACAGCCATTCAGCCACTTGCTGGCTCTGTGATTTTGGATAAATCACTGAAAATATCTGAGCTCATATATCTCAACTTGAAAATGAGGATGAAAATACTGAGTTTATATGCTGTGTTAAAGATTTAAAAAGATACCAGATACTGAAGCTTTTTACACAGCAGAGCTGAATGTAGAATAACAAACAATTGCTGGCTCTTCTCAGACTGAAAGCCGAGTGCATTCTAATACCTTACTTCAGAAGGATCTGGGAAATGAGTAAGAGATAAATTCATCATTCTGAAAAGTGACAGAAGTTTAAATTGGCTTGTTGTTCTATTAGAGAAATGAATTTTGCATTGTTTAAATGACCTTGGTGACTGTAAACAAAATGACGTTCAAGGGTAACTGGCGTATAGTTTGTTAATTTAGGAAATCAATTAAAAAACAGACAAATGTAAGATGAATAAGGGTTCTTACAGTGTATAAAAGGTCATAGAGGGCATTAATGTAAACATGTGAATAATGCAGCGCTGAATCTAAATTAGGAAACTGACACTAGGCCATGTAAATGCTAACATTATAGCAGTAGAGAACTCCCTCTAACTTTAGATTGATTTCACAATTTTCCTGAAACCCGAATGAGGTCTGAAGAAATGATTCACTCTATGGGTAGATATTTATCAAACACCTTTTTTTCCTTCTAAGCCCTCTGTTCGTGTTGCAATATAAAAATGAGTGAGATGAACCTCCCTGCCATCAAGGAGTTCACAGTCAAGTGGAGCAGACATATATAGGCAATTACACTGATGTCTTCCCTTGGGGTAACTACTGGCTTTGGGAGCTCATTTCAAAGCAGCATCTAAACGTTTCTTCCAGTATTGAGACAGTTTTGTGAAAGTAGTTAGATTTAAGCTGAGATAGAACTTTTGGTTTGGAACAGATGATTTCATATCTAAAAGGGGGGAAAATAAAACTACTCATGACCTTAAAATACATGACCTTTTAGAGACTTAGGGCTCTTTTACTCTTAGTTTTTTATACATTTTAGGTCAACAGTTAATAAGAAAATGTATACTGAAATAAGTTCCTGTTAGGAAGTTTATTAGCTGTAGGTTTGTATTTCTTGGGGATAGAATCCTTGCTGCCTGATTGGGTTGGGGGCTCATCTATGTTTGAAACAAATTCACTAGCATACTGAAGCTAAACTATGCTATTTCAAATTTTATTTAAAAGAGTGAAGAGTCCTGGGTGTTGTTATTCAAGTAAAAGTTTTTGCTCTTGTTCTTCCTCTTTCTCTTCTTCTATTGTCCTTTCTTTTCTTAAAAAAAAAAATTAATTGGTTTTATTCTTTTCTTCTTCCATTCCAGTCCCTTTCCCTTCCCTTCCATTCTTTTGAAGTAAGGTCTGATGAGCCAGGAACAAAGAGGGTTCAGTTGTGATCCTCAGTGGGCCTGAGGAGTCATTCATTGGAGTGAGGAAACAAGTGATGGAGTCAGAGATTAAGTTACACAGGATATGTGCAAGCAAATAAATGTATTGATAATGGGCATTGATTTCTCACTGTTAGAGAAGAGATTTACAAATATGGAACTAGTGAAGGCAGATTGACAGATTGACATCTGTGGTGTTGGGTTGGACTTGCAGGCATTGATACGAACTTTTGGTTTTGAATAGATAGGAAAAATATTTAGGTAGATGGATGTCTGTCTGTGTGTGGGGTTCTACATACACCTAGCTTTGCTTTTGAGAGGACCAAAAACAATGACATCCAGAAGCAATGTTTTCACCAAGTACCCATTTCTTAAATACCACTCTCTACTCAAAGACTTGGAGGTACTTGGAGGAATCTCTAGTTATAGGGGCAGGGTAGTGAAAGTTCAAGATGAGTCTGTACACCACCTTGTTTTACAAACCAGTGCTCATAAGATGATGAAAAAAAAAAAAAAAAAGGTAGGAGTCAGCCTTAAGAGTCTTCATGGAGCAAATAGAGGAAAATTTGAGCATCAAATACTGATAATAACAGATTATTACCTATTGAATAAAATAAAAACACTTGAGTCCCTATTTGCATAAAGAAATAAATATTAATTAAACAGGGAGAAGGGAAACCCTTACAGTAGAACACTTGCTAATAAATATAGAAGGAATGGTGAATTTGAAAATCACTATTTGACAGACAACCAATATACCAATAATTTATTTAGGTAAGAATTGTCAATGGGTGCTAACTAGACAGTGAAAATATGTTGAGAATAGAATAATCTTAGAATCTCAAAAGAGCACCCCACAATTATTTGTTAATTACGAAGGGAAATGGTAACTGCAGTGATTGTTGACACCATCATCATAAACAAAGCATCACTAGTAATGTGACAATTTGACATCATTTTTGTAATATACCTAATAAAAGTGCAGAATCTGAGACTAATCATAAAGAGATGTCAGGTAAACTAAAATTGAGAAGTAAGATACTCACGAGTAGGGACCCTGGGTGCTGTGTGAAGGCAGTTATTTATATTGTTTTTCCTCTTGTCAGTATAGACTAACATCTAAGTATAGATTAACATCTCCTAGTTCACTTATAAAACCTCTCACCACCTTCATAGAGTTGTAATGTGTTCCAAATATTGAATTATAGGCAAGGAGATTTCTTTGCCTTTTTGAAATTATTAACAAAATTTAACCAAGTCTTCTTTCCCCTTTATTTCTCTCTCATTTCTCCCTTTCTTCTGCCTTTTTTCTCCTTTTCTTAGCCTTCACTTCTGACTTCCTTTCATTTTTCTTCTCATCTTCCTATATTTATTCCTAAAATTTTACTATTGCTATTTTAGCTCTTTCCTGCCACTTTATCCCATTTGCCATGAATAAAACTAATGGAGATACATTTAAAAACACCAAATAAAAAATGCAAAAACTGTGTTTCGTTGCTAATTTCTAATTCCTGTCTTAAACGTGTGGATTTGTGTGTGGATTTGTGTATATTATTATATGATCACTATCTTATCTGACTTTGGGAAATTGAGATTGAGTTTTTGTTCTTTTGAATGATTTCCTGCAAATTATTTATTTTCTCTGTATCTTAATTTCTACAATTTCAGAATATAACTAATGAAATCTGAATCTTTTTTTAAAAAATGGTCTTATGTATTACATTGATGACTATGAACTTATAAGATACAGTCTGTCTTTAATTGTGTACAGCAGTCATCAGTTCATTATAAATGAACAAGATTAGGAAATCATAATATTGGAAATCACAAGTCCCAAATATTTGATAATCCCTGCAATAGTCACGAGGCCACATTTCAAAGAGGCCTCCAAAACTTCAAATCCGATCTCATGGGATTCTATGTGTTCATTAAATTCTTTCCCACATTAAATTGCCAATTAATGGAAGTGACACCCAGGCAAACTCACCACGTCCAAGATTCAGTAGCAGATACCTGATTAGATGTCTCCTCCTTTTTCCAACCAATTTATAAGGATTTATTATAAAAAGTGCTTGTCTACCTTATTATAAATAAGTTAAATTCAAATAAATGGTGTGGTGACAAGTATTTTTACTTTGTACTATGAATCTATTCAAATGTATTTTGTTGTAAATATATTCTGATTGGTTAAATTGTTTGAAGCACTTTCTAGGACACAAATATAACATTTCACATGTTAACATCCATATGCTAAATCCCAAGTGATCTTACTCCATTTTTTAAACTTTTTTTAACTTTTTTTTTTTTTTTTTTTTTTTTTTTTTTACTTTTTAAACTAAAGCAATAGTTTGGGAAAAGAAAGTGATTGGGAGAGGTAGCGATAGGTTAAAAAAATACTGTTAAAGAAGTGTCTTTGTAAGCCTTTTGCAAATCTATCATTATGTGATGAAAACCTTAGGGAAAATGGCCAGAAATGGAGATAAAATTGCTAGATTTGAGATTAAATACAGGCACATAGGGAAAATGATCCAAGCACTATTAATTGTCTGTTTTGTGCTCGGCATAGTGCCGTATGCTTTCCTCAGAACAGCCATTTGAGAAGGATTTATTTCTTTAATTTGTGGAAGAAGCAAATTTTAATGAAAGACTGAGTAGTATTTCTGAATGTTCTACCTGGGATTTGCATTTTTTCTTTTAACAAGTTTTAAGCAGAAAGAAAAAAGATGGAAAGAGAAGAATCCAGAAAAGGGTATAAATGTATTCATTGCAGTAGGGATCTTAGGAATGAAGTATTGGAATCCCAAAGTGTTCTGATTAATACAAGCTATCTTTCAACACCTCTGGCAGAATGCATAGAAAATAACACAAAAATTTGAAGTCACATTTAAGAGCAGAGTTGATAAGTACAACTTAGGAAACTAAATTTTAGAAAATGATAAACTAAACAGTTACCTAAGGTCTAATATAGATTTGTGATAGGCAAGAAGAACAGTGATTAAAACTAAGAGTGACACAATTGATTTCCTAAAACCCTTTTGTATAAATTGCCAGCTACTATTTTTTAGCTGGCCTATTGGGACTAGTTTCCTTTATAGCTTCTTGTTTTGAGAAAGGAGAAAGTTCTTATTCATGAGTAAAGTTAGCTGAGGAGAAATTACATGTGCCCTGGGATTAAGTAAAATATTTCTTACTGAATTTGTAAAATGAAATGACTTCTAAAATAGTTCTTCCACAGGTGTACAGAAATACTGAAAAATCATGCTTTATTCCTAATAGTGTATGTGAATTTTTTTTTAATTTAGATACCAGGTCTTTTTTTCAAATTAAACAAATTATTTTCCTCCTTTTGGTGCTCTGAGACCCAGCTGCACTGTGTGTGTTGGGGGATGGGGGTGGTGCACACAGTTTCCCATACAACACCAAGCAATTCTCAGACACAAGAAGATAGAATTGGATTCCAAAAGTAAAGGGATCATTCCCTCAAGACCACCCTCCACTTCAGAGGCCAGTCATAAACTCAGGTGTTACCTGTGCTTCTGACTGGCTACAAATGAGAGGGTCCCACTACCTCTTCCTTGGGTTCAGTTAATTTGCTAGAACAGCTCACAGAACTCAGGAAAACCCATTTACCCACTAGAGTGCCAATTGATTACAAAGGATTTTAAAGCATATGAATCAACAGTCAGATGAAAAGATACATAGGGTGAGGTCCCTGTCAAAGGAGCTTCTGTCCTTGTGGTGCTTGGGGCCTGGCATGGTGGCACCTGGAGCCTCGAACCCCTTCCTTTTGGGTTTTTACAGAGGCTTCATTATGTAGACGATTGATTAACTCATTGGCCATTGATGAATCACACTTTAGCCTTTCTCCTCTCCCCGGAATTCATGGAGTGAGACTGAAAGTACCAACCCTCTATTCACGGTAGATGTCCCTGGTACCCAGCCCCTGTCCTTAGGTGCTTTGCAAAAGTCACTTTCATTTATGTAAATCCGGTTGTGGTGGAGAGGGCTTGTTATGTAAAACAAAACATCTCTCATCTTTATGGCTCTGAAACTCGAAAGCATTTTCAGGAACTAACGACAAGAAACCAAAAATAACAAATGATACTCTTATGTCTCCTATCACTCAGGAAATTCCAAGGGTTTTGGGAGCAATGAACCAGAAACTGTGGATAAAGACCTAATATATTTTGACCATCTGAGATAGACACACACACAGACACACATTTCCTATAAATCACTATATATATTTCTTATAAATCACAATGTCCCACACTTATACTGTACCATTTGATATTTGAAAATACAGTATAATGATGAGGAAAAAATAATAGAGAAGGAGAAAATTAAAAGACTATTTAATTTTAGAGAATTTGTTATAGCTTTATAAATAATACTCAAAATATCAAATATGTTTGATTTAACGTATTAGTGATATTAGTTAATAATGGTCTTTAATAATAAAATTATTTTCTAAGCTTTTATTTTGATTTTCAGATTTAGGATAATTTTTAGAAGCTATACCTTGTTAATTACCCTATATTTTTGGTATTAGAATATATTTACATTCCCTTTGTCTGAGTCAGTCTAAAAAAAATAAAATCTTCACCTTTTGGAATTCAAATAAGTAATTATTTATCATGTTTGTATAAGGAGGGGATTTTGAGCATTCCATACAAGCATCACCTTCCTCCAAGTGAAAATTAATTATTCAATGAAAGTGACACCATTTGTGGCAATAACTGTTAGAGACTGAAGACCACATTTTTACATCGATTGCCTTTGGTGACTGCACTCCGTTCCCATGTGATGTTCTAATGTAGCCTGTTACTGAGGAAGCCATCTAGTTAAATCCTATTTTAGTCCTTCATAAAAAGATACAAATGAACATCAGAAAATTTTTCATAAATTAGTAAAATAATTCATAGCATACTGTGACATCTGTCAAGAGACACAAAATGCTACATGTAAAATACTAAAAATGCTAATTGAAGGAGTATGTTAAGAGTTAAGAACTGAAGTAAATTCCTAGGCAGACACTTCCACATATTCCTTAAAACAAAGTTTTCTCATACTCTCTATACATTTTCTCTAGCAGAGATAGAGTGTGAGGATACAACTAAGAGTGTTTCTGTCTAGAATTTAGGGTTGTTTTAATTGCATGCTTTACTCTTAGGGTAACACAAATGATATCATAGAATATAGAGTTGAAAAGGCTCCTATAATGTCTTTCAAAATTTAAGTAAATTTATGATAGTACAATATACCCAATGCAAAAAACTTTACTATAGCAACCCTTAGAGTCTCCCATCACTGATGTAAGAATCGTCTCTATCTTTCAAGGTGGTCTGATTTTTTTTTTTTATATATATATACTTTTAATTGCTCTAAAGTCCTTTTTTCAGTTGACATACTCCAGACAGAGTTCTGGGAGTCCGAATTCTATCAGTGAGCTCCACAGACTGGGCTCTTTACCTTTAGGAGCTTGACTCTGATGGAAGTAGACTTAGGGGAAAAAAATTTTTTTTAAACCTGTATTTCTCTAAAGCCTCTTAATTGTCAGAAATTATCAAAAATAAATTTTTAAAAATAGTAGTGAATAAATAAGCAAGTACACATAATAAGACAAATATCAGATAATGACAACGGCTTTATAGAGATTTGAAATTGGATGGTGTAAACATATTGATGCCTGATTTTTCTTTAGTACTGCTCTGTGTCAGGCACAATTCTAAGTGCTTATTTAACCTTTTTAACTGTTCTGTGTACTATGCTAACATAATCCCCAGTTTGCAGATGTGGAAACAGGGGCTCAGAGGGGTATATAAATCACCTAAAATCACATAGCTATTAAGTAGCAAAACCATCATTCAATCTCAGTTTTTTCCCAGAGCTCATGTTTATTACTTAAGTAATATATGCTTCCATTAGCCTTTATAGCATTAAAAAAATCCTGAAACCTAGAGGCTTAAAACAATATTCTGTAATTCTAAGAGTTGGTCAAGATAAATTTGAGCTGCACACCACATATCCACTTGAAGATGTCAAGAACTTTGAGAATATGAATCTACAGTTCAGTTGAGATATCAGAGATGAACATATAATTTGGGAGGTCAGCTTTCCAATGACTTTGATCTAAATGATCTTATATTTGTCTTTTGGATTGATAAAGAACAAATTATCTCTCTCTTCTTGCTAAGTCCTCACATATTTCAGAATAGTTAATTATATCTTCCTTTATTGCTTTAGTCTCTTACTGAAACTCAGAAACAATTGTACGATAGAAAGCAGAACACAACATTGAAGGGGAAAGAGAAATTATCAAAATTAAAGAAATAGCAACACATAGAGTTTAGAATAAATGAAAATTTTCCAATAAAGGAAATTCAGGAACAAGACCATATTTGGATAGAATCATAGAAATTTGTGCTTAAAAGTATTTTTAAAAAGTGAACACTGGGGGAGGGTGTAATTCAGTGGTAGAGTGCCTGCTTAGCATGCAAGAGATCCTGGGTTCAATCCCTAGTGCCTCCATCAAAATAAAAAAAAATAAACCTAACTACCACTCCCCCCACCAAAAAAAAAAAAAAAGTGAACACTAAAACTAAGGAATAAAATTTTAATATTTTTAGTATTAAGTTATAAATATTTTGAAGATATTCAAATAAAACTATTTTTAAGATTCCTGTCTTTTAGAAATAATGCTGAAATATTTATGGATGAATTAATGTAACACCTAGGACTTGTCAAAATAATATAGAAAGTAGATAGTTGAGAATATAGATAAATAATATTATTCATGAATTGGTAATTATTGAAGCTGGGTAATGGCCAAATAAGAATTTATTATACTATTCTACTATTGCATATGCTTGGAATTTTCCATTACAAGATTAAAAACAGATTATAATACAAATAAATCATTTAAAAATTAATAAATGATATGGCTGGAGAGGAAGAAAGTTTTCTCTGCCCTTTTAAGTTTTTCTAGCTGGTCTGAGAGTTAAATTGACATGAGACAGATTAATAGGAGAATATCAAACAAAAGTTTAATAACATGTACACAAGGGAGAGACCCAGGAAAACTGAGTAAATAGCTTATTAAACTGGCTGGACTCCTCACCTTAAACAGCATCTTTAGTTAAAGTAGGATGTTGACGGTAGTGGCTTGGGACTTTAAAGGAGAGGAGGCATTTCACATGGAGATAGAAAAGCAAAGGTTTGGTAGAAAAATGTTGGCTGAGCCCTGCAGAGACAGTGGGTCACATAATGGAGTCCGATCTCTGAGCCCGGCCAAATTTCCCCCAGCATAATTAGCCCGTGTTCTTTGCAGATATCTCTGATGATAACTCTATTCTGGGAACAGGCCCTTTATCTAAATCTTTAGGCACTTAACGAGGAGGTAACAGAAACACCTTCCTGAATCTTAGTTTCTCAAAAATAATCGGACTAAACTAATCCTTGTGCCAAAAAGACACATTTTGGGGCGTCCAATTTTGCTCCCCTACAATATCATCCTTAGTCTGACCCACTAGATGCTTATTTCTACTCTGCAGAATCTCTGTTGTATCATGATTTATTTTCTCCTTTACTTTGTCTAATAATGAAAAATGCCTTTTTCTTTTTGGAAATTTACTTTTTCTGTGTCATACATGCTATCTCCCTATAATTTCACATATGTATTTCCTTTTTTCCAAGGCATTTTTACAGACATCAAAAGAATACCTATTAATTTAAGAAAAGCTTTAAAATCTTCTGAAATATTAAGAAATGGTGAGGGTCAAACTGAGGAGACTAACCATAAATAAAAGCTAAAAGCTATAAAACAGAAACTTCTTCATCTTTCTGAAGTCAAATCCATAAATCTACCCAAGTTTCTGTGCATTTTCTGTCTTCCCTCCTGTTAAATGCAAGACATGTGCCTCTTGTCAAGACTGTTTCTTCATTTATGCTCTAAATTTAATTTGTTCTCACCTTCTCTAGGATATCTTTTTTGTTTATTATTCCATTCTTCTGCATCTTCATCTTATTCCTTCTGTTGATTTCTTCTCATCAGGACATGTATCTCAAATATATTTTTTCAAAGGTCCCTCCTCATCTCTATATTTCGTTGCACATAGAAGCACACCTCATTTTATTGTACTTCACTTCATTGTGTTTCACCAGTACTGCATTTTTACAAATCGAACATTGTGGCAACTCTGTGTTCAGCAAATCTCTTGGCACCATTTTTCCAACAGTATTTGGTCACTTCTTGTCTCTGTGTCACATTTTGGTAACTCTTAGGATACTCTAAACCCTCCCAAAAGATGATGACTTGCTAAAGGTTTGATGGTTAGCATTTTTTAACAATAAAGTATTTTAAATTAAGGCATGTATATTGTTTTTTTAGACTTAACTCTATGGCACATTTAATGGACCACAGTATAGTGGAAACATGACTTTTATATGCACTGGGGAATCAAAAAATTTGTGTGACTCATTTTATTGGGATATTCACTTTATTGTGGTGGCCTAGAACTGAACCTGCAGTATCTCCATGGTATGCCTGTATTGATCTTCAATTTACTCTTAATTCACTTTGATTTGCCTTCACTTTCAGCCTTCTATTACAGCAGACTCTTACAGGGTAGGGTTCTCTGATCTGTTACTTGTCCTGCCATCCTTCTTTTCCCCTCCAGGCAGCCCTAAATCTATATGCCACCTACTTGCAAATGTTCATCTCCAGGTTAAATTTGTTTTCTGAAACACTGATTTGGTAGTTCTCATAATCTCAAAACTAACTTGATTGACATTGAAATCTTGTCCTTTGCCCTTAAGTCTGGTCCTTTTATGGTCTCTCTCAACTCAGTAAATTACATTATCATCTTAATATCCAATCCACCAAGTCCTGGCCATATATAAAGATGTGTATTTTTAAATATGTCTAATGTCCAACATTTTCAGTATCATTCCCTTATTTCAAACTGCCATCATATTTAACTTTGGCTACTGTAACAGCCTCTTAATGACAACCGTGCTTGGAAGAATAGACAGAGATCTTTTTAAAGACAAATTAAATATTTCACTCACCCACGTAAAAACCTTCACTAACTTCTCATTTTATTTAGACTAAAATCCAATTTTAAAAAAGTTAATTTGTAGTGTTAGCTTATTTTCTTTTTTCTTTTTCTTTTTCTTTTTCTTTCTTTCTTTTTTTTTTTTTTTTTTTTTTTTGGCTTTAATTCCTTTCCCGGGGACTATGCTTGTGTATAATTTTTGTTCACTATTTACAGTAACCAAATAAGTTTTTAAACTTATTAAAATGTTATGTTTCTCATTTATTCATTATTTATATTGTATAAAGTTACTCTTAGAAGAAAATAATAACACTATACTTTGAAAATAACTTTGGTTTAGAATTATGTATATCTTTAACTTGTTAAAAAAAAAAAAGGTTAAAAAAGTCAAAATTAAACTCCCTTCTGTATCTTTACCTAAGCAAATAATATCTTGGTACAGTTTTTATCACTAAACTCTTAAGTTAATTTCACTAATTTCAATTTAATTTTTTAAATTACTTTTACTAGATTTATAGATGAATATAAGAGTGAAAAATATATATCTAATTTCCTAATCTTAAAAACGTTACATGGGTACATTTTTCTCCATGTCATCATTACATAGATACAAAATCACATAAATAAAAAATTGTCAATACTAACAAATACCTATATGGTTCCTGCTATACTTGGTATTATGTACATTACTTAATTTCAGCTTCGCATAACCCTCTTCTTTAGATTAGGAAACTGGGACACGTGGTTAAATAATTTGCCCAAAAAGTGATAGGGCAGAATTGAAGCCAGGTAGTCAGACTCCAGATCCTCTGCTCATTTTAACTACCAAGTAAACTGCCTCTCAAAGTTGGATGATGATGATGATGACAGTTTTTATTTTCATCACCTTTATTATTTCATATACTCTGGTAATTTAACTTCTGTAACACATATTTTCTTTCACTTTGTCAAGGTCTCAAGTTGTTATTCTCTGATTTTATTCCACTGTATTAGCACCTATCTATTCTCATTCAGCAGCTTTTATGTCTTGACTAAATATTTTTTAACACTTAGCTCTCTCATTCCCATGTTGATTCCTTTTACTTCCTGTGGGGCTGTGTATGTACTAGAAGATTTCCTATTAAATTTCTTTATTTCTATCTCTGCACTGGGGCACGCTGATACTCACAGAGCCCTTATGGAGGATGATAGTGGTAGGTCCTTTATCAGAAAATCAGGAATCATATTTGATCTAGAACATGATTTAGCAAAGTACAGCCAGTGGATCAAATATAGCTTGCTGCCTATTTCTATATGGCCTTCAAGTTAAGAATACTTTTTCTATTTTTCAAAGGTTGAAATAAACAAGTAAAATATTTTATAACCCACAAAATTATATAAAATTCAAATTTAATCCTCCATGAATGAGGTGTATTAGAATACAGACCTTCCTATTTATGAAGTGTCTGCTTTTGCACTGCAGTGACAGAGTATTGGCAAACCCTGTGACCCACAAAGGCCAAAATATTTACTCTCTGAGTCTTTACAGATAAAGTTTTTCAGCCACCAATCTAGAACCTTTCTGTTCTAATGTATTCAGAGTTTAGACTCTGTTGTAGAATGTTACCCTGTTACCTGCCCCCAGCTCAGACCGCACTCATTTCCAACCTTGCTCTAATTTTTGTATCACTTTGCCTAATGGAAAAATAAACCCCTCTAGACAGAATGATCCCATATTTATCTATCCTTGTTAATATCCTTGAACAGCCAAAACTTATGGTTGTTGTTGGGAACCAGACTTACTTTGCAGAACTGAAGTATGGATAGTCATTTAAAGAAAATATTAAGAAAATACTTAATACTGTAAATTAAAATTAATAAGTAATAAAATACTTTTGTTTTCCTCTTCTTTTCTTGATTCCAGCAGCTTTATATTAGAAGGCATTTATCTTTGTCTAATTACATATTACTGTGTTATATTTATTAGGGTTATCTTTCCAATGTGATTTTGATTTTCTCTTAGGATTAAAATTGTTACCTGGCCTATAATGATAACAGATGCTTTCTTTTTGTCCTTTGATACTCAATATGCAGAAATCTCAAACTGTCTGAACACCAACTACAGTTTAATTCAACAAGTGATAGCATGCTTCATTTATATTTATATCACCATCTATATGGTAATGTCAGGGACAGCACTTAGGAAACTTTTACTCCCACTTGGCTGGGGCTTGTCTTTCCAGCATTTGTAACTTTTATTGCAAATGAAATGTCAAACCTGATGGCCTAAATACGGCACCCAATCTGAGAACCCTGTCTCCCTGGCATATGTGTGTTCTTCTTTACAGCAGCGTAATAAGCGCTCACACATCTTTTTGATTGTCCATGTTCCTTTTCAAAGCCTTCTTATATTTAGCAGAGAATAAAGCAAAGGAGATCTCCACAAGTTATTAGATTGAAACTTTTTTTCAGGTAATAGAAGGATTCCATTCTTCTGTACTTGAATTTATACTAAGTCTGTACTTGAATTTATACTAAGTTACATAGCAGGGTTCAAAGTAATAGATTCTACTTCTCAGAGAGCCAGGTTTGATATGATGTCATGTTGCTTCTGCTATTTACATCTGCTGAACCTATGGTCTTTGTGAAATAAAAGAGGAAGGATTTGTAATAGGTCAGATAAATTTGCAGTGTCAGATTCAGGGGCATAGGTACTGAATGCTTCTCACTAACAACAGAAAAGGAGCGGTATTTTGCACTCATAACTTTTTAAGTGTCCATCAGTTAATATTAAATATGCTATTTGAAAGTTAAAATACACTGATTACCATCTTAGGCCCTCCCTTGTGTAAACATATTTTTATTCTATGAGGGTTACGCTTGTTGGCACAGAGCACCCTGTAAGATAAAAGTTTTCGGTAACTCAGAGAGGGATGATGTTGGTGGGTCCCTCAGAAAAATCAGCAGTCATGTTTTGCTTTAGAATTTTGGTCTTCAAATTTATTCACTTTCACCCAACTTCATAAAATTTCCCCCTTTATTCTTAGAAGAAATTCTGCTCTAATATCATAGTATTACACTATGTTCTTTCTACTGTAGGGCACATAGTAAAATTTTGTGCTCTGTTTACCAAATTTTTTCTATGAAATATAATGGGAAAATTTAAGAATTTAGAGATCAATCTCTCTCTTGCTCTCTCTCTCTCAAATACACACACACCACGCACAGACACAAACACACACAGCTTTTCAAGACTTCAGTTTTTCTAGGATCTCAGTAAGTCCTATTTGAATCTTGAAGTTGAATAGTGACTCCTTTATTCCTGGCTTGATGCTGTGATTTCTCACAAAGTAATAAACACCATTGGAACATTGAATGGGAAAGTCGCAAGACACGTAGGACCTAGGAATTACCAGAAACAAAAACACACTGGTTTAGTATTTCACAAAAACCTCTCTCCCTTTAAATTTCTTGTCAGAACTATAGCTTTTAAGTCCTGTCCTCACCTCCTCTTTTACTTGCCTTCATGCAATTTAAGTTTCCTGCAGTACAGTCAGATCGTATTTCTCCCCTTCTCAGACTCTCAAGTGATTTCCCACTGCCTGTTATATTAAGGGCTTAGGTGAATTTTAGCATTTGAGACGTTACTAATATGTCCCTGACTAGCTTTAAATTTGTCTTTCCTCTCATGTGTTCCCTGGGCTTCAACAACCAGCACTTTCCTACTTTGGGTAATACTATTTCCTCTGATTAGAAGGTGCCCTCTGATAACTCCGCCTGTCAAAATCTCAACCATTCTTTAATGCTTACATTAAATCAGTGTCATGCTGAGAGCTTTGACCCCAGTAAAATGGGAAACCATATTAACTCATTTTGTGTTCCACATGAACACTTGCATTGCTCCCCTCTATTTCTTGTCATTATATAGTTTGCTAGGAAATACTTTCCAAAACTAGGTAAGTGCCAGTATTAAAAACAAAATGATATTGTGCCTGTTACTAGTACACATACTCTTTTGAAATAAATTTGGAAACTTGAAGTACTAGTTACTAATTATTAGATCCCAACTGAGAAGTGTTATTTGTCCTCCAAGAGTAGAAGGGTTTTCTCCACTAATATTCTTTTCTAATTCAGAGCAAATAAACTCCTCCCAGTCTTAAGCAGTTTGTCAGAGAGCCTGTGCAGCAGAGAATTATCTCTAAAAATTAGAAACAATATACATGTTAGAAGTTTCCTGTTCTGTATAGATAACAATCCAGTTCTATGTGCAGCTGGAACAGATTGTGCACGATACTCAAATTCTGAAAGATTTTAAATACTATAAATTTTATTATGCAGTGATGCTTTTAAGGCAATCATTAATTCTCAAATTTGAATATGCCTTTAAAGCTACGTTTTTATTACTGAAGTCAAGTAAAGAAGTAAGGCAACCTTTAGTAATTAAATATAATAAAATTTGGTTGAATCTAAGTGTTCCCTTTGACAAGGGACATACTGTTTACGCAAGAATTAAAATTTAAAAAATCCAAATCTTATCCTATAATTATGTCATTTAATTAGTTAACTAATTAATTAGGCACATATTTGTTGAGCACTGTGTGCCAGACACAAACTGTGCCACATATTGGTGATAAAAAAGTGATCAAAATAGACATGCTCTTCGACATTACCCAAATGCTCATTTCAAACTGATATTAGTTACTCTATTGAGGAATATGGCCTAGACAGAAAGTCTAATTACCTTTCAGTTGGCCATGAGTGCATAATTAATTGTGACACCTTATGAGCACCTATTTTTTTTTATTATTTTAACTGTATGCTATTCTTTATCCTCCATTTTTACTATCATTCTAACTTGAATTACAGAGTTCAGCTTTTTCTTTTTCTTACTAAAAAGATTTAGAGAACTTAAGTTTTTTAAATGTTTAATATAAACTTTATAAAAGTGTATCACACATACTTAATAATCATTCTGATTTATAAGTCAGTTTTTGTACATCACAATGACATCAAGTTATTTTTAGCATTTTTCCTCCAATTTGTGTCATAAAATCATTAGCTGTATTTTAAAGTTAAATGAGAAAATATTTTCAGTGAAAATACAGTTTGTTTTTAATTTTTTTTACACAAGAGCAGTCTCATATAAAGAGAAATTTTATTACCTAAAAAATTAACATGGAAACATAAATTAATGCTCACATTTCTTTGTTCTGATTCTTGATCTTTTCACTGTACTGAGCCAGACAGTAATACATTTTTAAAAATCTAAAAAAACATTTCCTTGTAAAAGGTGCCAAAATATACCTGATTTTTCACCTTGCTAGTTTTCACTAAATTTCTGTAAAACTTGACAAAGACAAGATAAAATGTTAAAGCCAAGTAAGTTATATATATTAGTGGTGCATATAAAAATGACAGACAATAAAATCAACAGTGTTAAAAGTGCTACTATGCTATGTTAAGCTAATTGTGCACGATACTCTTACTCTCTAAGGTACAAATATTGTTGCATATATGAATGTATTTTGATATTCCATGTTATTTACTGAGATCCTGATTATTATTTCTCAGATTTTAGTAAGTAAAAAAAAATTAAATACATGTCAGGAATTAGAGAGTTTGAAGCTGCTGGTGACTGTATTCCATCCATTCATTTTAATTGATGTGGAAAATATGGCAGCTATCACGTTGCATTTGTGTTTATTAGATAAAAAGCAGTCTGTGACATAAAACTCAATCTATGTAAATATTTGAGTTGTGATTACATGTGCATTGTGTGGACAGTTTAGTTTCATTTTCAATTATTCAGTTGTTCATTTATTTTTCATAAGTAGAAGGGGTGAGCCGCTAGCACCTAAGAAACTGAGGATTAGGGTATACACATTATACACATGATTGGCCTAACTTCACAATTTTATTGAGAAAGTCAATGTGTTCAATTAAAAATGTCTTATCACCCTCTCTTGCAAGTAGTGTTGAACATGTCCCACTGTTGTGCAATGTGGGTTAAATAAAAGTTGAAACCTCTTTTAAAATGAGGCAGATTCAATCGGCCCTTGCCGTTTTTGACTTTAACGTGTCCATCTACTTTCTGCATGAAATGTAGACATAAAGGTTGAAGCCATCTTGAAACTTGGAGAAGCTAAGAGATTCTAACAGACTTGTATCCTGACATCTTAAGCCATTGCATTGGATCTGAATGCCTACTTTCCAACCTAAGGTTATATTAGAAAACACATATTTCTGTTATGTGAAATACTGTTATTTGTTACATCAAAACAAACCCAGTCCTTAAAGGTAGTGCATGTTTACAGGTGCATAGTGGATCTTGCATTGTATATACATCCATTAAAAAGGAGTAAGAAAACTATATACCAACTGATCAAAAACGTACAGAAAAAAACACATATGAAAGGACTTGTACCTCTGCCTGGAAACACTTGTGATACTTGTTATTAAAATGAGCAGAATGGTGGGTAACCCTCAAATAGAAAGAGGGAGGCAACTCACACACCTCATACTTTGGGTGTGAATTTTTTTTTTTTTTTGAGTGTAATAGCACCCAGTTCAAGGTAGCTCTAGTTTTAAACCACTTTTAAGAGTTTATCTAAATTGATCCTTTAGAGCTGATTATTCATATTTTCTCCTTACAAATAGAAACTCAAAACAATTTTTTTCTAAGACATTTTTAGTAAATAATCTCTGTAAAGATTGCACATCCACGCTGTTTCCCATAACTGATCTTTCTTGGTGCATTGGGAGAAATTGATTGTATTGAACTATTCCTTGCTTTTACAACATAACCCTGGAACCTACAACAGCAAACAATCTGCCATATTCTGGTCAGGGAAATGAATGACCATTTTCTAAGGCACCTGCCAGTGCCATGCAGTTCACTGGGCATGAAAATCAAAGTTCTGTGATCTTTAACCAAATTCCTAGGCACAACCCAGCTTCAGGCACACTTGGATGTTGTGCCTGAGCAGGGAATGAGTAGCTGCTGACCACACGGCCCCTCCTGATTCCTGAATGATTTCCGAGTGCTGCCTGCCAGAACTTGCATGTGTTGTAGTCTCCGCAGCAGTGGGTTGCAAATCTGTCTAAATCTAGGACAAACATTTTTTCCAAAATAGACAGAATAGAAACATATTTGCAAAGTAATCAGTATGATAGCTTACTGTGACATCCAAAACAGGACTCTGAAGATTGTAACTAAAAAGAAACTCTGAAGATAGACATATATTTTATTAAATATATTTAATCCCTAAATATTTGCCCTTTTATCCACTAGGAAGATATAGCTGGAAATTTATGCTACCAAATAATGCCTAGAGATCTAAAAGTCTGTTATTGTTTACACAAGTTCAACTAATTGTTTGATGTAAATGATTACTTAGCGGATGATATCAGCAGACATCTGTTTGCTTGATTTTAGAGTTTTCTCCTGAGTAGTCTAGCTTTGTACATTAATTCTGAAACTTGGCTGAGTCCCAAAATAAGCAAAATAAACATTGATTGTAGTCAGAAGCCATGGAAATATTAAAAGTCACAGAGATATTTCTGAAATGGACTTTTAACAAATTGTCAGCTTAACTTATTTTCTACCTACTCAACTTACAAACATACACATTCAGGATACATTCAGTATCCTGAAATTTCCATTTTCAGAGTTTTGTCTAAATTATCAGAGTACCCTGGGCCTCAGATAATTTGATTCCACTGAGTTCAATTTTTCATTCCAAGGAATATGACAGTTCTCTGTACTATCTTTTTTTACATGAATTACACATCTCATATAAAAGAGTAGAAATCTAGGCCAATTTGAATGTGATATTCACCTGACAGTTGGATGCAATAAAATAATCTAATATCCATAATTATTTTCTTAACCTATGAATCATAAAACTGTCATCATGAAAAATAATAATTTTGGTTAGGACAGGTTTAATGCAGTTTAATATTATTTTTTATTATTTCAATCCATTTAAGTTTTTACGGTGATCTCCTTCTTGAGAAATTCAGGGTTGACCTTTGCTACTTGATACATGTTTTTTTTCCTCTAAAGAAATTTACTCATTATATTGAATAAAATAAAAATTTCTAGGTTCTGATATATTTTACAAGGCAAAGAACCTTACATTTTTTGCTTAACTTTTAGACGGTCCAATGATATAAATTGATGTTATAAAAATCTTACATGAGATGCGGAAGCAGTATAAGAAAATCCACGACCCTCACAATGTCCTATCACATGCTGTTAATAAATTTAAGTTTAGAAATAGGAACTCTAGTTTCTTTTATCTGATTTCACTGTTTAATGACTTAAAAAGTCAAAATAATCCAGAATATTCGGAACATATATATGGTTAAAAACAAATTTTGCTAATCTATGCAAATAAATAAAACATATTAAACATACAAATATTCAAAAATAGATATCAATAGTAAAGTTTTTAAAATATGTCTAATTCTGGCTCCAGAATGCATTTTGCACATTTTAGTACTACGCTTTACTTAGTATTTTTGCCTATTCCAGTAATAAATTTAGATTATTAAAAAAAACTAATAATTGAGTAAGAAAGGGTATCTGAGCTGCACTTACCTTTTAACCTTGTTCATCTTCAAAGTGAAATGTTCGTGGGACCAGCATATGTTTATTGTCTAGTGACAATGTTTAAAGAGCTATGCTAAGTAATCAGACATGAAGCTAAAATGAAGATTGATACATTTATTCTTGTCACTTTAAAGCAGTTGAATGAATGTTTGCCCAAACCTCTTTGGTCCTAGGAAATAGAAATCAATCAAGGAAAATCTCATAAATATATAAAAGTGATAATAGATTTTGAGAGGCATTTGGAGTCCTTGCTACACTCCAGGGACTCCATTGTGCATGTCCCTGATCTCTCCAGGAAGTCTGGACTGGAGCTACTTTATGCCCCTGTTCCTGAGAACAGAGGGGATTATTGCTTCTACTTCAACTTCCTGTTTTGCTTCTTCACTCTCAAAGGACACAAAGAGAAGGAACAAGTGGGAGAAAATAATTTAATGTACAGCTGCTCAAAAAACTTGTTTTATATTGCCATTTCTCCAACAAATCTTAAATTAATTGGAGTAAATTGGAGAAAAAAGTAAAGCTAAATGTATATTTAATTTTGTTAATTGTTCAGTAGTCAAAATTGCAGAGTTTTTATTTGTATGTTTGAAGAGGATTAATTTTCATAATTAAAAACATTTACTAAAAATAAATTAGAAAATAAAAATAAGCCAGAAAAAAATCACCTCTGGTGCCAAATATATCCTTAGATAACTGAAAGACCTTTGATGTTTAAGAATTTGAAAGAGGTAAATACTAATGAGCTTCTGATCATTAAAGTCACATCACTTTGAAAAACTGTTAAAACTAAAGGGTTAAATCAAGTGACTCCTTAAATACTATATTCTAATTTGAATGATGCTCTCTCCTTTTCTTTTTGTTTTTTAAATGTAGTTTAAATTTTTGCTCTCCATACTTTAGGGCATTTATTTTATATTATAATCCTTATCTTCATTTGGTATATATTTTGAAGCCTCAGTATGGTATTATTGATTTGTGATCCATATTTCTCTTTATAAAGGAAAGTAATTATAACCCGTTCCCAAGAACAAGAGAGAGATTTTGATTAAAAAAAATTTTACCAACCTACTACACTTTATTATTTTCATAATTTGAAGTAATAAGTATGAGAGTTTTAAAATTATCTTACTCTGTAGTGTTTACCTATTGTGATACTATTGATAGAATCAGATTATCTAATTAATTTATGTTACAGTTCTTCAGGTTTTCATTTATTTCACATATTTATTGAGCACCTTCTCTGAGATGGGCCCCGTGCTAGTTTTCTTATTTAACATGCTGTCAGATTATTTTCAACTGTGTATTATTAATCAGACTTAAATCTGCAGGGGATTTTCAAAATTACAGTCTAAATCACTTTTCTCATTTTGAATATCAAAAAGGTAACAAAATAACAACAAAGTCCCAGAGAACTTAAATGGCTTCCCCAGGTGGTTGATAAACCAACTCTCTAAAATAGGAGTGAATTATGAACATAGATGATAAGAAAATTTAGCTGTTACTATAAAATCAAACTAAAATTTATTAGAGTAGGCAAGCGATGGAAAATTTTACTTATAGAAATGGTTTTTACTCATGAGAATAGGTTTTCCCCCAGTTTAAGGTTGTTACAATAGTTAACATCATAATTTTCCAATAGAATTATCTTAATATGGTTACAACAGTCCCAGAGAATAAAAGATTAAAATATTTTTTTACCCAAGCTTAGGAAAGGAACAAGTATAGATGATACTTACAAAAATGCATAAATATAAAGAACATCATCATAATTCCTTATCTGTAGCGCTCAATCAGAACTGGTTTTACATAAAACCTATCTCTTGGGTGAACTCTTTTTGTTCTTAGTCGAAATAAATTGAATAAATTAAAAAAATAAAAATGAAGTACATAAAGCATCTGCAGAGGTCGGGAAATAACATTAGGTTAGTTTAAAAGTTGCAAATAATAGCAGGTAAGGATCAGGGCGAAGATGTCAACTATTTTTGTCTTTAAATGTTGCTCTGTTTTTAAATGTAACACTCTTTTATGATATCTTTTCAATTGACTTTAGAAAAAAATACATAAGTTGTATTTTTGCCCATTTTGTCTCCGTGTTAGAATAAAAACTTAATTTCTTTCTGAAGAGAATGTTGTCCTGCCAAATGGACCCCTTAGTTGAAGTCCTTATAAAGCATAGTTTTCAAAAAGGGAAATCCATCCCACCCTTGCTCTGCAGTGAACTGGCTAACAGGCCAACAGAATCTTTTCCCCTCAGTAACCATAACCTTGAACCCACTATTGCTCAGAAACTTTCACAGAGTTTGCCTGAGGGAACTTGCTCAGTGCTTCCGTTTCTTGACCCTATCTAAGAATCTGATGAAAACTAATAGTGCTACCAAGTCCCTAGAGAAAAACACACCTACAGCGTACACAGTGCCCTGCCACCAACACACACAGTAGTTGTCAGGAAGTTCACAGATTTTTCTGATGCCTAAACTCCTACCCTAGAGACTCTAAGATCCTCTTGGATGAGGGCAGATCACCATACAGCTGGCACTAGACTGCATCTTACTAGCCCTCTGTGAAATTCTTGTTATCAAATTACATTCTAGTAAGAAGCTATCAGTCTCGATTGAGATGCATTATAAGAAACAGCCCCATAAAATGTATCACAATGTTTACTGTCAGGATGGTTTAGAGGATATTATATTAAACAGTAATTTTTTCTGTGAGGACCCACAGGAAAATCTTCTCCATGGTGTCAACATCAGGAATAATTAGGCAACTGGTTTGTTTTAAGTCATGAACATAGCAATTGATCCCTTCTCCCTTTTCTAGAAAGCTCTCTGACCCTACTTTAAGCCAGGTATAGGAACTTTAGGGAGTACATATTGTATGCTAATTTATTTCTGGGCCCCATCTTATTTTCCTATTATTGTTTTCACATTGTTTCATTTTAAAACTTTATTTCTATCACGCTACATTTTCCTTTGGAAGCTTCATCAACTCTGTTTTAGACACACAGCGGGGTATGAATAAATAAAATATTCTGGATTTATTTATTTAATTTTTCTATTTTGTGGGGAGGAAGGGGGCCTGGAAAATGTTTATAGTTCTAATATTTTCCTCTATTAACAACACTTAGAAGTGAAGTGTAGAAAGTTAGGACAAATTCTTAGATACACTGCATATAGAACTCGAGGAAAAGAACTGTTAAAAAAGAAAACAAAAAATAAATACAATACTACACAAACGTCACACGGGACAAATATAAAAATGTTAACCAACCAAGTCATTTCTCTTTTTTGATATCAAAACCAGAGGAAATGGGCTTTGATTACAGGAAGAAGAATGTCAATTGGACACATGGGCAGGTTATTTACTTAACAAACATATTGAGTGCCACAGCAAAACAGAGCACTAGACTTTGGGAGCATGAAGATGAGTAAGACAGCATCCCTGTCCTCAGGAGACTTGTGTGACCAGGCAGTAATGCGGCATGGTCTAAGGAGGGCGCAGACAGCCTATCTCAGTAGCCACATACTAGCTGTACGACCTCTCTAAGCTTCTTTCTCACAGTTGTAAAGACAAATGACACATGTAACATGCTTAGAAGAAGCAGTTGTTACTTATAAAATCCTAGACTACTGAAAGTAAGAAGCAACACATCACTGGAAGCTGGAGGGAAAAGACTTTAAGATAAAAAAAAACAAAAAAACTGAAGTGCTACATTTATCAGAGATCATGGAGCCTCAGAACTGGTAGAAAGAACCAGACTGGCCAGTTTTGCACAGGACTGAACAGTTTAGAAAGTGCTTGCACATACAGAATGTTTTATTTATTTCTGACACAGTCCCATCTTCAGGATGGAAAAACTGAGCTTCAGAGAATTTCTGTACCTTTAATACTTCCTATTGCATGGCCCTTAGATCTCCTGGCTAGAAATGCAGTGCTCTTTCTACTCCAGAAAGGAGGGTTTAGAGAACATCTAGCATGACTTCTCACTTTAAAGTATTTGCTTATTATGTGGATCAGATCAACCTCAGATCGAAACATAGCCTGTAAAATATAATTTCATACCATAAAAAGTGTACCAAAACAGCCATTTTAGGCAACAGATATTAGCATACTCCCCCTTAACACCTGTATGACTGCCAAAAAAAAAGGCAAAAAAAAAAAAAAAAAAAATCCGGAACTCATCACTTGACTCCTATAGAAGTGCTTTTGTAGGACTTGAGAAAGTTCTTGTTTTAATAGTATAATGATAGTGCTTACTGATGTTTATTTTCTTCTCAGTTTTCAGAAAACACTCTATAACAATACTATATCAGGCTTATTGTTAATAGTAATTTTTCAGTACTGATGTTATAGTGTTTTATTTTTCTTGGACAGTTGTATCCTAATTGTAATTTAAACTAAGTTGTCCAAAGCCTTGTACTACTTTGATGATTTTCTTTTGCCAAATATTCTGAAAGCTGAAGGAAGATCTTGTTAAGAGGTCTTGGGGGCGAATATGATAAGGTTGACCTGTTCCAAGTATTACATATTTACAGCAATAGCTAGTGTTTAGTAAATTGCTATTATAATGCTTTTCATAATTGCAAATCTTTTTTACAGCCTTTTAGTGTACCCTGGACTTATAGCAGAATGACAGCAGCGACTTAGTCTTGTTTCTGCTGTAGGTATTCTATAAATATTCAATAAATATCAGCTGAATGAATGAGTGCTTTAACAGTTAATTTGCCTGATATGTTTATGATTTAAGCATTATACTAAGAAAGTGTAGACCCAACAAAATATTGACAGGGTTGTGTGCCTATTAGAACAGTCATAATTTACCTATAGTTATTAACATTGTGCTAGTTAGAGCTAGCATCCCTACCTATATGTGCTACAGAAAGAAACATCTGTCACTCTTATGACGGAAAACAAAACAAAGCAAAACAAAACAACACTCTAGGAATTACCAGAGTAATAGTAAGAGTAAAAGAGTTATAGATATAATATCCATGAATATAATCTGTAAGAATTTTCCTTTTCTAGAAGGTATCTTCAAACCCCTGAGAACATATGCATGATGATTTCAGATGTCTACATGGGGGTCTGTAGTCACTTAAATATCAATTGATTTTTTTTAAAAAGGCATTTTGGTACATAGTATATAAATGTAGCTCCTAAAACTTGTCATAGCCTTAGCTTAATAGTCAGGTCATTACATTCTTGTCTTTATCAACAGAAATGATTTATGATTATAACTGTTTTCTACTCTTCATTTGATACAGATATAATCCAAGTTTTCCAAGAGGTATTGTGCCCTGGATTTAAAATCAGGTTTAGAGCACATAGATGAACTTATTTTGATGCCACTATATTCATTCTTAATTAGGACAGGAGATGCTGAAAATTTATTTAGTGATAAAGTTAATAATTCTCTCGCTGTAGCATCTGGTCTCCAGTGGCCTGGAGTCATTGTCTAACCTGAATTTGAGAATAGTTGAGAAAGTTTTTCTATATGACCTCATTTGAATTATAGTCATTGATATAGCAAGTCCAAATTCATCTGGAAATTGCCTGAATACCTTGGTGTCCTTGGCCTAGTATTTCTGTGAATCCAAGTGAAATAGCTGAGGACCACCGAGAAATATAATTTGGTTAGTTCTGGGGTTTTCAAATTTCAAATTATAATTTGTTCCTTCCCAAAGGATTATATATACATATATATATAAGCTTATGATTTACAGATATATGGATTTTTTAAATGATGTAAAACATAAATTGAGCATTTGTTATTTGAACTTTAAAGTTTTGATTAATAATTTATTAACATTTGAATTTAAATGAGTGGTTTTATTTTTTAATTTAAATTATTAAAAAGTATTTTAAATATTTAGAAATAATCATGTTCAGGATAACTGAATAATCTAGCCTTTAAATGCAGCTACTTTCTAGATACAAAATACTTGGAAATACAAAAATTTAGTTTAAAGTGATAAATGCAAAAATGTTCTAGTTTTTTTTTTTTGAGAACAAAGAAGATATCATTTAGAAAACTTTCTTTAACATTTTTATATGTTCAAATTAACTACATGGCTTGAATCATTTAAAATTTAAGTGATGGACCTTTTTCTAGGCATTAAGTACCCTTTAGAAGCAGTTTCTTTTCCCTATCCAAGGCTGAATGACCAACTAATTCACCTAGGAGCCACTTCAAATCTCTCATATCAATCACTGTCCTCTTCAATGTCAACTATTAACTTTAGAAACTGAAAACGAAGGGTATGCAAATTTTGCTTGTATCATCTCACTTTTTTCTATTATTATTCACTGACTCATTGAATCTCCTTTGCTTTACTCCCCTTTCTTTATCCTAGAATATTGTCTGGGAGTTCCCTCATTGCAGCATAAGTCTGATGCAAATGTTGTCCTCTTCTGTGCTGTTGTCCTCTTCTGTCCTGTAGGCAGGTCACTGAATAGTCCATACAGATGTCTACTAGGTACATGCAGTAGTCACATGGACATCTCTTTGACCCCCACCATCCCCCACTGTTGAAATCTATGAACCCTTCCATAACTTGATTTACTAAGGTTCCTGCATTCCATAGTTTCCTTATCGTAAGCCAAGTCTTCATCATGCCCATTGGTTCAGATTGGCATCTGTTTCCTTCACAAAGGTCTCTTCCAGTGAACAAGAGGCACAACCCAGGGAAACATCTCTAGTCATATATAATACTAGATGCATGGTACTGAGTTTCGCATCCAACTATCAGGTTTCTTTTTAGAGTTTCAGTACCTTCAGAGACTCTAGCATCATAAACCTACTCTGATTTTTTCCAAATTTCTGCAAGCTCCTTTGAACACCAAAGTCGCTTTTCCTCTTGTCATGCAGCAAGAACTTATATACAATTTCCTTTATCGTTTCTACACTGTTAGTGCAGACATCTAAGCCTGCTCTTCATATGTAAAGGGAATTTTTTGAAGCCTTACTTTCAAGACTGTCTTTTAAGGACTTGAAAAAAAAAAAGATTCTAAAAAGAAACTGAGAGCTAAGTAATGACCTCTCTGTTTCAGACTGTATTCACGTACACTTCCTACAGGAATGAGTATCAAAGAATTAAAAGATGGGGAGCTGTAGGCCAATCTGATTTACATAAAGGAAAACAAACATTTATTTCATGGTTTCAAAGTATTATCCCCTCCCAATATGAATTACATTGCTTATTATTTTATCCTTTAAAAAGTCTTGGAAACAGATGAAACTTACTTTGAATCCTAACTTCATTGGATACTTAGACTTCAGTTTCCTCATCTGTAGAATGTAGTAACACTGCCTACCTGGTCATTATAAATGAGTTAGAATAATGCCTGAAACACAATAAATACTTTCTAATATTTGCTATTAACATTACTGTCAAGGTAGTATTTAATATGCACTATTTAATTGATGATTGATGATTAAAGATAAAACTGTAGGTAAATCCCAAGCACCATGTTTAGCTTTTAGAAAGCTCTCTACAGAAGTTCATTACTTTTCTCAAGCATTCCTTTCTTGTTTCACAATTTCCTTATCTCTGTTCTGAGTAACATAATCTCTTGCCCCCTAAATAGTCCTATTGTCATTAAGTATTTATTTCTGTTATATATTGTTTCTTTTTTCCCACTGACTCTATTCTTATATTTAAATACTCTCTTTTCTTTAAAAAAAATCTGCTTCAGATTTTCTTCTTTCTAGTGCCAAACTTCTTGGATACATATTGGATATGTGTATTCCTATGACTACCCAGCCTTAGGAATATTGTAGAATTTCCTTACTTTAAGAATCTTAGTAAAATATCATTTCTCACTAGAGAAGCTGGAAATGCCAGTTACTCACTTCCCCAGCGTCCTTTACTACTAGGGTGGGGACACATGACCCAGACTCCATTAACCTGGTGTTCATATTCCAAAGACAGTCATAGCTAGCTGCTCTTAAGGCAGTTTCCACAGTTGCATGGAGACTGAGGACTTAGGACAGTAGTGAACATGGTGTTAATGGTATATCCTTTGTCCAGAGGAAGCTGACTTAAAAGTGCAAACTTTAATACTGAGATGTGATGTAGTGTGTCCTTGTTGGATCCTGTCTGTGAAATGCATGGCCCTGAACTTGGTTTCCCAGCCCTTTTTTCATTTCTGGTAACTATTCAATATCCTTGTAATAAATACCTTTTCTGCTTCACTCAGCCAGAGTTGGTCTCTCTTACTTACAACCAAGAACCCTGACTGAAATGAAAGAGTAGCCTGCTTGTGCTGTTTTATCCCCTTTCCTTCTGTTTTGCCTTTAACTCACTGCCAAGCATGTTCATCTGCAAAGAAGCTGGTCTCTTCTGGGGCAAAGTGACCTAACAATTGCCAAATAAACAAGCCTCACTCTTGACCCTGCTGAGACTCACCATACCACAGGGCAAGGTGAAACTCCCTTTCCTGTGAAACATTGTCTTCCTCTCCTGATTCTTTTCCTACCCTTAATTCCTGCCTTCCAGTATTTTACTTTGTCTTCTTCCCACGGACTTGAGATTGAATTTTGCTTCTGCTCCCTGATTTGATTATTTTGTCATGATATTCCTATAGATTTCCATCAGAGAATTTTTCTACCTCCACAACTTTGTTTCCTTTGAGATTTCCAACTTCAAATTACAAGCCTTTTTTTTTTACTTTAATATTATTGGATGTCATGTCCAATATTATGCCCAGATTTCAAAATGCTCGCTGGATAACTGTCTACCACATATGGTAGTGTGTCCCAGACTTGACTGTCCCACTAAACCTCGTCCACCTAGCAAGTTCTCTATTTTAGTTAGTGACAAGTATTCAGTTGCTGAGAGTTGTCAAATGTTCTCTTTTCATTTCCTTTTTGTCCCTACTTCTCATTAGTAACAAAACTTGTTTCTATCCCTGAAACATCTTTATCACTTTTTTAGCCCATCCCCTTGGCAGAACCTTGGTTTGGCTCTCGTTATATTTTAATTGCCTTCTGTTGTCTTTGATTCTGTCTTCTTTGAATCTATTCCTGCATTTTTGGCAACATTTTCTTCTGACAATACAGCTGTGATGATGTTTCTTTGCTAGTCAAAAAAAAATCTGGTTTTTACAACACAGTATCTTAATTATTTATTCTTAGATTTCTAACCTTGGTTTTTCTAACAGTATCTACTGTGGACAATGTATGTTGGTAACATTTATACTCATAAAAATGGGCTTTCTAATCCATGTTTTTAATTGAGTTGTATTTAATGTACAATATTATATTAGTTTCAGTATGTATGTATGTATTATATTACTACAACATACTTTTCTACATTTTCATACTTTATGAAATAATCACTGCAGTAAGTCCAGTTACCATCCATCACCATAAAAAATTGCTACATTATTGACTATATTATTACCTGTGTATACATTACATTGCTGTGACTTATTTACTTTATAGCTAAAAGTTCGTACTCTTAATCTTCTTCACCTTTTCTATCTGTCCCCCCGCCTCCCCCTGAGTTCGTTCCCCTTGGGTAGCCACTAGTTTGTTCTCTGTATCTATGAGTCTGTTTCTGCTTTGTTTCTCCATTTGTTTGGTTTTTTTAGATTGCATAAATAAATGAAATCATACTGTATTTTTTTGCTGATTTATTTCACTTAGCATAATACCCTCCAGGTCCATTCATGTTACCACAAATGTTACTACAAGATTTCACTTTTTTATTGAGTAATGTTGCATTGTATGCATATACTACATGTTCTTTATCCATTCATCTATGGATGGACACTTAGGCTGCTTCCATATCTTGGTTATTATAAATAGTGTTGTAATGAACAGAGGGGTACATATGTCTTTTTGAATTAGTATTTTTGTTTTCTTTGGATAAATAACCAGAAGGAGAATTGCTGGATCATGTGGTAGTTCTTTATTAAGTTTTTTGAGAAACCTCCATTCTGTTTTCCATAGTGGCTGTACCAATTTACAGTGCCACCAGTAGTGCATTAGGGTTCCCTTTTCTCCACATTCTTGCTAATACCTGTTTCTTATCTTTTTGATAATACCCATGATGACAGTTGTGTAAGGTGGTATCTCATTATGGTTTTGATTTACATTTCCCTCATTATTAGTGATACTGAGTACCGTTTCATAGCCTGATGGCCATCTATATGTCTTCTCTGGAAAAATATTTACTCAGATCATCTGCCCATTTTTTACTTGCTTGTTTTTGGTATTGAGTTGTAAGAGATTTTTGTATATTTTGGGTACAAACGCCATATTGGATATATTGTTTACAAATATCATCTCTTATTCAGTGATGATTTTGTTAGTGGTTTCTTTCATTGTGCAAAAGCTTTTTAGTTTGATGTAGTCTAATTTATTTATTTTGGGTTTTGTTACCCTTGCCTGAGAAGATGTATCTGAAAAAAATACTGCTAATACTGATATCAAAGAGGTTACTGCCTATGTTTTCTTCTAGAAGTTTTATGATTTAAGGTCTCATTGAAGTCTGTAATTAATTTTGAGTTAATTTTTGTAATGTATTGTAAAAAAGGGTTCCAGTTCATTCTTTTGCATTTGGTTGTCTAGTTTTCCCAACACTATTTATTGAAGAGGTGGTTTTTTTCCGCTTTGTATATTCATGCCTTCTTTATCCTAGATTAATTGCTTATATGAGCACAGGTTTATTTCTGGACTCATTTTTGTTCCATTAAGCTATGTGTCCGTTTTTGTCCCAGTGTCATAATGTCTCGATTACTACAGCTTTGTAGTATGCTTTGAAATCAGGGACTGTGATACCTCCATCTTTGTTCTTCTTTCTTATAATTGTTTTGGCTATTCAGGGTCTTTTGTGGGTGTACACAAATTTTAGAATTATTTATTCTACTTCTGTGAAAAGTGCCATTAGTATCTGACCAGGATTGCATTGAATCTATAGATTGCTTTGGGTAGTATGGACTATCTAAAAATAATGATTGTTCCAGTTCATGAGCATGGTATATCTTTCCATTTATGTGTGTTATCTTCAATTTCTTTCACCACTGTCATAGTTTTCAGAGTACAGGTCTTTCACTTTCTTGGTTAAATTTATTCCTAGTTATTTTATGTTTTTAATTGAATGAAAGATTCTTTAATTCTCTAGTGCTTTAACATTTTCAAAAGTTTCACATGCATGGTTTTATATAATCCCATAATTATGCTAAGTGAAATAAGTCAGAGAAAGACAAATACTGTATGATATTGTATCACTTATATGTGGACCCTAAAAATACAAAAAAAGACTAATGAATAAAACAGAAGAAAATCAGACTCATAGATATAAAAAACAAACTGAGAGGGAAGGAGAAAGGGACAGTATTTGGGTAGGGGATAAAAATGGGTCTTTTTTTTATGCAATTGTAAATGAGATTGTTTTCTTCATTTCTCTTTCTGTGGGTTTTAGTGTATAGAAATCCAAGAGATTTCTGTATATTAATTTTGTATTCTGCAACTTTACTGAATTCATTTATTAATCTTAATAGTTTTTTTTTTTTTTGGTGGAGTCTTTGGGGTTTTCTAAATCATGTATCATGTCATCTGCAAATAATGACAGTTTTACTCCTTTCTTTCTGATTTGGATGTCTTTTATTCCTTTGTCATGCCTAATTGCTCGGCTAGGACTTTTAATACTATGTTGAATAAAGGTGGTGAGAACGGGGATCCTTGTCTTGTTCCTAATCTTACAGGAAAAATTTTCAGCTTTCTACCAGTGAATATAATGTTAGGTGTAGATTTGTCATATATGAGCTTTATTATTTTGATGTATTTTCACTCTATACCCACTTTATTGAAAATTTTTTATCATAAATGGATACTGAATTTTGTCAAATACTTTTCCTTCATCTATTGAGATGATCATATGATTTTTTTCCTTCATTTTGTTAATGTGGTTTACATATTGATTGATTTACAGATGTTAAACGTTCCATCTTTGGAATGAATCCCACTTAATCATGGTGTGTGATCCTTTTAATGTGTTGCTGAATTTGGTTTGCTAATATTGTGTTGAGCACTTTTGCATCTATGTTCATCAGAAATATTGGTTTGTAATTCTCTTTTTTTGTGTGGTGTCTTTGTCTGGTATTTGGTATCAGGATAATACTGACTTTGTAAAATGAGTTTGAAATTTTTTCTTTTTCAATTTTTTGGGATGATTTGAGGAAGATAGGTATTAACTCTTCTTTAAATGTTTGGTAGAATTTAACTGTGAAGCCATCTGAACCTGAACTTTGGTTTGGGAATTTTTTTACTAATGATTGAGTTTCATTACTAATAATCAGTCTGTTCTGATTTTCCAGTTCTTCATGATTCATTCTTGGAAGATTGTATGTTTTGGGAATTTATCCATTTCTTCTTGTTTGTCCAGTTTATTGGTATATAATTGCTCACAGTAGTCTCTTATGACTCTTTATTTTCCTCTGATATCAACTGTAACTTAGCCTCTGTCATTTCTGTCTTTATTTATTTGGGCTCTCTCCCTTTTTTCTATCAATTAGTCTGGCTAAAAATTTATCAGTTTTGTTTATCTTTTCAAAGAACAGGCTTAGTGTCATTGACCTTTCCAGTTTCTCTTAGTTTCTGTTTTATTTATTTCCACTCCAATCTTTATTACTTCCTTTCTTCTACTAACTATAAGCATTGCTTGTTCTTTTCTAGTCCTTTAAATGTACATTTAAATTGTTTACTTAAAATTTTGTTTGTTTCTTGGGCTTGGTCTCTTATCACTATGAACTTCCCTCTTAGAACTGCTTTTGCTGTGTTCCATAGGTTTTGGACATTTGTGTTTCCATTTTCATTTGTATCAAGCTATTTTTTAAATTTCTTCTTCAGTTTGTTTTTTAGCATGTTGTTTAGTCTTCACTTGCTTGTGTTTTTTCTTTTTTTTTTTTTTCAGTTTTCTTCTTGTAGTTGATCTCTAGTTTTATACCATTGTTGTCAGAAAAAAAAAATGTTTAATATGACTTCACTCTTCTTAAATTTATTGAGACTTGTTTTGTAGCCCAACATGTTATCTATCCTGAAGAATGTTCCCTGTGCACTTGAAAAAAAAAAATTCTAAGGTGAATTTCTTGTAGGTGGAATATAGATGGTCTTGTTTTTTAATACATTCAATACCCTGTGTCTTTTGATTGAAGCATTTAGTCCATTTACATTTAACGTAATTATAGGTAAACATGTACTTATTGCTGTTATGGTAATTCTGGGTTTTTTATTTTTTTTTTTAGTTTTTCTCTGTTCCTATCATCTTCTTTTGTGATTTGATAGACTTCTTTAGTCTTATGTTTGGATTCCTTTCTCTATAAATTTTGTGTATCCTTTGGAAGTTTTTGTTATGTGGTTACCATGAGGTTCATGCTGTGTGTGTTTATATTTATCAACCTGTATATTACAGCTGTCTGTTTTAAGCTGATTGTCGCTTAAGTTCAAATGAATTCTGAAAGAAAGACATTTTTACCCCCCACAAACATTTTATGTTTTTGACATCATATTTTACACCTTTTTATTTTGGATGTCCCTTATTATTTACAGTAGTTATAGTTGATTATACTATTTTTGTCTTTTAACCTTAATACTAGCTTTTTAAGTGGCTGACCCACTGCCTTTAATATATATTTGCTTTTGCCGGTTAGATTTTTCCTTTCATACGTTTTCTTATTTCTATCTGTGGCCTTTTCTTTACCACTTAAAGAACAAAAAGACCCTTTAACATTTCTTGTAAGGTCAATTTAGTGATACTAAGAAACAGTTACCTCTCCTTCAATTCTGAGTGATAATCTTGCCAAATAGAGTTCTGGGTTGTAAAATTTTTTTCTTTTCAGAATTTTAATTATATCTTACCACTCTATTCTGGCCTGTGAATTTCCTGCTGAAAAAATAACTCATAGTCATTTGGGTTCCTCTTGTCTGTGATTGGTTGGTTTTGTTTTTTGGTTTTTTTTTTAATTGTTATTACTGCCTTTAGATTCTCTCTTTGTCTTTAACTTTTGCCATTTTAATTTTAACATGTCTTGGTATGGATCTCTCTCAGTTCATCTTGTTTGGGATTATCTGTGCTTCCTGTATCTGAATATCTGTTTCCTTTCCCAGAGTAAAGAGGTTTTCAGTCATTATTTCTTCAAATATGTTTTCTGTCCCTTCCTCTGTGTCTTCTTCTGATACCCCTATGATGTGAATGCTGATGCACTTGATGTTGTCCCAGAGTCCCTTAAACTCTTCATTTAAAAAAAATTCTTTCTTTTGCTGTTCTGATTATGTGATTTCCACTATTCTATCCTTCAAATTACTTATCTTTTTTTTTCTGTATCTTCTAATCTGTTGTTTATTGCCTCTAAATGTTACTTCAGCAGACACACTGCAATTTTACAGAACTGCTGTGTACAGGGAGGTAACCAATCTTTACTAGCTTCATGGGAAATTTGGGGCATAGTGTTAGAGGTGACACTATACATCTTCCTCATGATCAACTTGAGAATGTTAATATAATTTATAAGTAACACAAGAAATTGATTTCATGTTAAGCTATATTCTAAAATCAGAAGGTATCTTATATTCTTATACCTGCTGTGACTTACCCATATGCTCTACTGCCTGAGATTTTTGTAATGTATCCTTTTTAGTTATTTTCATTATTACATTTGTATAAAAATAATAATATTTTTACTCTTCCTTCTTCATATAAGAAAAAATATTCAAAGATGTCTCTGCAATCTATCTCTCAGACCTGTCTTTGTGGATTACTGGGCACTACAGCCACCCATATTCTTCAGACTCCATTGCTTTCCCACCATACTTGTTTTCCAGTCTGTGATGATTCACACCATTTCTCTCACAACTCTGCAATGACTTCTCTTTGTTCTTAAGACAGAGCCCCTATTCTTTAAATGGACCAACAAAAGACCCTTCATTTCTCTTCTCCCTTGTTTCTGGCCTAACAAGGCCAATGCAGCTGCAAGGTGAACCTATTTTCTAGATTCCCCACATTTGTTAATTTACTCAAAACAGAAATATTCTTCTTGATTTTGGTTAACTATGAATGAGAGAAAGTGCTCAACTACAAAAGGCTAAGGGCCAGAGATTAGATTTTTTTCTTAAGAAACATTATTTTACTAATATATTTGTGTTTTGAAAATTTCTTGAATATAGTCATAAATATATTCTACTAGTGAGTAGATCTCAAATACTAACATTTACAGAATCATTTAGATTGCATTGACCTCAGAGCTCTGCTGTTTTAATTAGAGGAGATGAGACAAGAGAGAGTACCCTCTGCCATTGTAAAGAAACAGCACAGCCTTGGCTGCTGATACCAGAATAAGGAAAGTCTGAATGGCTAAGAGTAGGTGCTTGTGGGGATACAGAGAGGGAAGACAGAGGCAAGAAAGAAGTTTAAAGGGTCATGACCACTCACCTGCCCAGACTTTACTAATCGATCTAAGCATTGTGATACTCTTTACTGATTACTAGAAGAAACAAGATATTGGTAAATATATGAATTTGATGAATTGATAATTTGGTAAATTGTTGTTTTCAGTGAACTGGCCATTTATGAAGTGGCTTTTAGTGCGTTGAACCATCTGTTTAAGACAACCTCACCCTTCCCCTTATTATTCTAATCATACTCACTTCCTTTGGGTTCCTCCAGTTGCATTCCCTTGTTTATTATTAACTATTTCCTGTTGTTCCAAATTCACTTCTTACTATTCTGCAGAATAAACTCTTACTTTTCAAACACAGGCTTAAAAGTCAGTTCTCGGGGAAGTCTTCTTTAGTTCCTGTACTGATCAAGGATCCTAGTTCAGAAAAGAAATCTACTCCAACAATTTTACACACTAATAACATGGATTTATTAAAGTAGGGCTAACTCTTGAATGTGAGGAATTGGCTCAAGTTGCAGGCTATAGGCTAATCTTTTAAGAACAACTCCTGAAACTACACCAAAGTAATGCACTTCCAAAGGAGCTGTGTCCTTTGTCAAAATCAAGCTTCATTCTCAGGAAGTTCCTGATCCCATTTTCACCAAAGCTCCTGACCCCAGAACGGAACAACTCCCCCCATGATTCATGTGAGCAAAACATATGTCATCTCCCTTTGATTTCCCCTTGGGTGAATACATTTTAATTGGCAGGACTCATCTAGTTTCTGGGTAGATTTGGAAATGGAGTTTTAAGCTTTCGAGCCCCAGTTTGACAAGAAGGCATTCTGAAAGGAGGATGACAGAGTCAATCCAAAGAATCCCCTAAGTTCGCCCTCCACTGGTTCCCAGCAACAGGTGGCTGTTGGGAAGTTGAAATATGGCTAATGTACCTGAGGAACTGGATTTCTTATTTTATTTAATTTTAATGAATTTAAATTTAAAAATCAAAGAAGTACAGAATATTTATTTCTTAAATATAACCTGATTGTTTTGGAAGACTGTGTTTCACTTTAGCTGTTGCACTGTGTAAGACATTGCTGCTTAATCCTAGTGTGAATTTATATTTTACTTTTTAAAATATGATTACTAGAAAATTTTAAATTATACATGTGCCTTTCATTACATTTCCATTGGGTGGCTACCCTCACCCCCTAGATTGAGCTAGGCCTCACTGTGTGTCCACCCAGTACCCCGTATTTCCCTAATCTTGACATTTACTTTATTAAAATAATAATTGCTACTGTATTACTATATTTGTCTTATCTCTGACTTGTAAAATTACTGAGTAGAAATATGATATTTTTTATGACATTTGTTTTCCTAGTACAGTACCTACAAAAAATAGATAATAAAATTATACCAAATGAATGTTTGAAAAGAATAAATGTTAAGAAAAAGAGCTAGGAACCCATGAAGCTTAAGGTAAACCTTATGTTAAGATTTTATTGTTTTAATCACTGCAAGCAATTACTTTTAAATAAGCTGTTAAGGTTTACCATTAATTTTCATGGATGAAAATTCGTTCATAAAAATATTAATTCATAAATTCCAAAAGACTGATAATTGGACATATCTTTCCTTTACATATTATATTATTTTTATTAGTTATCTTTTTTAAAGGAGGGACAGAAAAGAAAATGAGCTTTCTGGAATTTTTCATTAGAGATGCCACACTAGGATTGTAATTTAAAAATAGATTTCCATATAGATGCAACAATATGGCATAACTCAATGCCACCTATAGATTGTCTCAGGGAGCATAAAATCATATTTTGCTGTTACAATATGAGAATAAATTTATAGTGTTAATTTTAGTACAAATGAGAGATTAAAACAGTCGTTTCAACAGTGTTGCAAAATATAAACAGAAAAATTATTAACTTTAATTGGAAGTTTATTTTAATGAGGAACCCTTTTGGAAAATAATATTTCAAAATTCTTGTGCTTTAATGAAAATGGGGGAGGAGGCTATTTCTTAGAACCTTAGGAGAATAGTCATTGAGAAAGTAGAATCTATGACATCACATTTATTATGTAAACATAGAAATGTATGAGCCATGGGGACAAAACGTGTTGATGAGAGTGACAAAAGTCATGGAATAAATTTGGCACTAAAAATGGTGTCAATTTTTTTCAAAAAAATTTTTTGAGGAAAATGGGGTCACAAAGAATGTAAGTGTAGGAAGTTGTCGTAAGAAAATAATTAAGACCAAATTTAAAATGAATCTACTTAAAATGATGTATCAGTTTAAGGGAACTTTAAAGGAGCTTTGACTGGAATTTAAGCAAAAGGGTATTTATTGGCTGATGTAATGAAAAAAAATATTTCTGAATCATTGAATTGTCTTCTACATTGTAAAATTAATTGATGAAATATTATAAAAAACTATATTGCATTAAGTCATTCTAAATTGATTCAGTAGTAGTTAATGAGGATTTTATGTTCCCACAAACAGCACATCAATGCTTCTAAAGGTAATTAATTAATTGGGTCCATACAGTTTTCCTCCTCAGTGATATGCTTTGACAATATGTGTGATTAATCTCCTTACTGTTTTATTTAATTTCTACTGTCATTCTTTATGTTCTATGTCTTTTTTTTTTTTTGTATATCTTAAATTTGCAAAAGAAAATACATTTTCAAATTATTTTGTATTTAATTCAGGAAGTTCCATATCACTGACTATCTAAATTAAGTATCCCCATCATATTTTTTGAAAGATCATTTGGACGATATACCTTTGTGAAGCTAATAAGACACTTCAGAAATGTCCATATGGAGTAAAAATGAAGTTAAGCAACAAAGACATTGCATTTAGGTTGAGTCATTTATAAATGATTAAGAAATTAGTCAAATAGTGCAATGCTTTTTACTAAGTGTACTGTACAGTGGCAGGGCTGGGTCAAGGAAAAAATAATGTGTGATTTGGGTATGTCTTCAAGTAGAGCACAGTCCAGAAGCATTTCCCTTTCCATCCAAAGCCATGCCCATCTTTAAATGTCTCCCAAATCTAGGTAGACGGAATAAGTGAAAGCAGACTTGATAGAGGCCCATACCTTTGGATCCTGCAGTATTTTCATGCATTTGTAACACAAAAAGCAGAAGCGGTAAAAGCTAGTTATATTTTAAATTTGTTGCCAAAAACTTTGTATTTTAATGCCTAAAAATTGACCAATTGTATGAAAGTTAAGATTTTTTTTAAATTTTGCAATCAGTATATAATCTATCAAAGAATTTTTTTAGCCTGACATGGAACAAGTAAAATGGAAGATTTTACTGATTTAGAACACAGACAAGGAATAAATGTTTCACAAAATCAAATGGCAGTAAAAAAAAAAAAAAATTGTCTATTTAAAAAACATTAAATTCTCTTTAATGGCAGTTTTATATTATAGTTACATATGTACATTAATTTTACTCATATATGTTTGATTATGTTAATTGTTAATAAATAGTTAATAAATAAGTTAAAGTATATAGTATATTTAATAAAGTTGTGTCAGTTATTAACTACTATTGTGATAGTCATAATATCTAGTTTAAAAAAATCCCTCAGGTTTTAAAAAGTTGGCTAAATGGAGCAGAAAATATTAACAAGAACAATTTCTAAGCAACATTTACTGAGAGTTTACTGTGCACCTGACACTGTGCTAATCACTCTATGTGTACCAGTCTTAATGAATATTTCCAACAGCCCAATGATATACCTACTTTTCAGCATCTTTGTTTATAATGGTGCCCCCCAAATAACAATTTCTGTTTGGACATGCCACATATTGTAAGAATTACATTTCTCTATTTTTCTTGGTAGCTGCTAACCAAATCACTATTTGACAGTGGCTCAAGCCTGCATCTTGATCAAAGCAGAATGAGAATGGATCTTCCACTTTATATGTAGAAATAACCTATAAGCTCAGACTCTTATGAATAAATGAATGAATTATTCCTGTTACTGTGCTGAAGTATTTAGGGTCCAGGGCTCAGTCACAAAACCTACAGCTATTTCAGATGGGGATGAAAGAGATGAATTAAATTGAAATACCTGTTGCACATGGAAATATTAGCTGTCATTATCAATGTGAAGGTTTATACGGGTCATAAACTCATGTTTAAATTTATAGATTGCACTAGGGAGGCAAATCTTGCAGTACCAGACATAGAATTTTTTTTTTCCGCTGCATAAAATAGATCAGTTTTTCCTATTAGTTGAACTATTGTTGTAAACTGGCTGATGATATCATGGGATTACAGATTTGATCACTTGTGAATTTCTGATATTTTTAATGTATTAATTGGTGGCATATGTAATGTGTGTGGGGGGTATTCTTGAATGTGGTCATAAGTTCTGTGATGCAAAAATTTTAATATTTCTTTCCAAAGTGACCTCAATAGATGAAGTATTTTCAGGATAACGAAATTGCACTATGGTTATCATATTGTAACAACTCAAATATAAAAAATAATAAGAGATCAAGTATAAGATGATTATTAGCAGGATATTACAATTTATCAAATTATGAGTTCACAATTCTTTTTTTTCTTTGTGATGAAAACTCTTAGTATTTACTTTCTTAACAACTCTCGTATGTATGTATGTATCACACAGCAGTGTTAACTATCGTCGACGTATTGTAATTACACCCCTGGTAGTTATTTATCTTCACAATTCTTAATGAGGCAGAACACCCTGCTAACGCTGATGAAGTTGCTCTTCATAACTCAGGTTCCAAATTGCTCACTTTACTTCTTTTGGCTCATCAGGGCGGAACTCCAATTATATACTAATCTCATCTTATTTTTAGCACTTTTTTATTTCATAATGCAATCAATAGAAATGTGCCTAATACAGATATTGGTCTCTGTTGGTGTCTTGCTTGTACTAGTTAGGATGGTCCTTTGGCTGTTGTGACAGAGATCCAAAACAACTGTCAGAAAAAAAAAAAAAAGACCAAAATGATGAAGAGAGTCAGCCCTACAAAGTAATCAGGCTCCATGTTTCTTTTTATTTTTATTATTTAAAAAAAAATTTTAATTGAAGTATAGTCAGTTATATGTCAGTTTCTGATATACAGCTTAATGTTTCAGTCATACATACATATATGCATACATATATTCATTTTGATACTCTTTTTCACTATAGGTTACTATAAGATATTGAATATAATTCCCTGTGCTATACAATATAAATTTGTTGTTTATCTATTTTATGTATAGTAGTTGGTATCTGCAAATCTCGAACTCCCAATTTATCCCTTACCATCCCCTTTCCCTCTGGTAACCATAAGTTCATTCTCTATGCCTATGACTCTGCTTCTGTTTTGTAAGGAAGTTCATTTGTGTCTTTTTTTTTTTTTAAGATTCCACATATAAGCAGTATCATACCATATTTTTCTTTCTCTTTCTGGCTTCTTAGAATGACAGTCTCCAGGTCCATCCATGTTTCTGCAAATGGCATTGTTTTATTCTTTTTTTATGGCTGTATGGAGATTCCTTAAAAAAAAAATAACTAAAAATGGACTTACCATATGACCAGCAATCCCACCCCTGGGCATATATCTGGAGAAAACTATCATTTGAAAAGATATGTGCCCCTCAGTGTTCACAGCATCACTATTCACAATAGCCAAGACATGGAAACAACCTAAATGTCCATCATTTATGGACATTTAGGAATGATGATGAATGGATAAAGAAGATATGGTGTAAATATACACAGTGGAATACTACTCAGCCATGTTTGTTTTATCTTGCTCCTCTTCCCAGCTTTGGGGTTGCTTTCCTTTGCATGGTTCAAGGTGACTGTGTGTCACATTCACACAAAATGGAAGAACACTTTTACTTGCCTCCTTTCATCCAAATCTTAGAATCACACCTGCCTGCAATGGAAGCCAGGAAATATGGTATTTACTCTGTGTGATTCTAACCCTCTATGAAATGCTACAGGTTCCAGGACTCAGAGAGAAGGGGAATGTGAATGATGGGAGGCAACTACGTTGTAGACTTTGCCATGCTGTCAGGGGTGTCTCTCTGTTGTCTAGAGAGGCAGGATGACATTTTTGTTGTTGTTATTATTCAAGAAGATTTCAAATGCATAATTCCTACAAAGGACCTCGAGACTTAATGTTGAACTTTAAAAAATATAATCACTGACCATGGATTCAGGAATCAAAAGAAATTGATACTTTGTTTAAAATATATTTCCTTGGCTTTCCTCACTCCCCTGTGTAAGATGTAAGGTACCTGAAAGCATTAAGGATCCACAGGACACAAGCAATGAACACTGAAATGAGAGTCAAAGAAAGCTGGGAGATAATGCTAGTTCGATAGAGAGAGAGATTTCCATAGTTTTAATTTATCTATGAAGTTAAACATTTTCTTGGAAAGAATGTTGATCAAGAATAATGGTTTGGTGTGTAATATTAGGACACTATGTAGGCAATGTCTTCAATTATAACTATAAAAGATACACGAATATGGAGCAAATTAACAGACCTTTCTGTATAATTTTGGATTAGCTGAGGCTTAAATATCCTTGATTTAGGCATTACATGTGAAATTATTTTCATTAATCAGTGGTTCTCAAACTGGGACAGTTTTGCTCCCCCAGGGACATTTGGCAATGTCTGGAGACATTTTTGCTTGCCACAATTGAGAGAAGGGTGCTATACATCTAATGGGTAGAGAATCCAAGGATGCTGCTTAATATCCTAAAATGCCCATGACAGCTTCCACAGCAAAGAATTATCCAGCTCAAAATGTCAACAGTGCCATTGTTGAGAAATCCTTGTCTAAATTATACAACAATGTGAACTTGCTTGTAGCATGAAAAAAATATTTTTTAGTCAGATGTAATCCATCTGGTTACTATGTCCATTGAGAGACTTCAAATGCATTTGTTAGAAAATTGTATTTTAAAAATAGTATCCTTTTGGATTTGATGAGTTAGTCAAAAAAAGCATGTGATTATCTGAGAGTTGAACTTTAAAATAGTTATTTAGGATTAACCATTTCAATATTAGTGAATAACTACATTGTTCAGTTTTAAAATAAATCAGTTTCAGCTTTTGGTCCTGGTAATAACTAGTAGAGACATATACCTTAAAACAGTATAAATGTTTATGCTGATAATTCTACTTGCTACACTTTGCTATAATGATAGACTTCTAACTTTTGTCTAATAAGAAGACAATAATTTTATGAAATAAGAGTTTTTCATAAGTCTCCCTGAGACAAAGCCCCATTTGAAAAAATTTAAAATTGTATTACAGCTAATATTTATTCATTCAACAAATCCACACTGATTGCCTAGTACTGTTCTTTTTTCTGAGTGTTGGAGCTATAGCAATAAGTTAAATGTCACCATGGATTTAGATAATAAACTCACACACATAAATACACACTCATGGATGTACATATATCAGTATATACAGGAAACATACATTGATAAAAATATATCTATATATGCATTAATATGTGTATACATGTGTGCTGTGTTAATACATGTATGCATATATTCTATGTTATGCTAAAAAAAATATGATACATGGAAAACCAAGTGCTCGAGTTTGAGAGTAAAACATTCTGTGACAAAGTGATATCTGAGAAGAGATCTGATGAAAATATAAACACTATGAATCAAGCAGCAGATTTGATTGATACTTGATTTCTTTAAAGTCTTTAACATTTTTACCATAGTAATTACTGTCTGTTGGGTCTAGAAAGCACCAGATATGAGAGTTTAATAGTGATTAGTGGTAAAAAATTATTGATGGTAGAAAATGTTTTGAGTAATAGCATTTGATAATTCTAAACTAGATAGAAAGCCTTATGAAGATTTTATGATAATGTAATACATGGTTAGTGCCTCTAGATGTCAAATTATTGACTGGGATATAATTTTTTATAACTATGATTAAATAACTAAAGATTTGAACAGGAAATAATGTGTTTGCTACAGCAAGTTTATTATTACTGCAATTTATAATGCAAGACAATTTAATCATTTGTCCTTTATAAATATGAAGCCTAGGAACGGTCTCTATCCTCAAGGGGGTGACTTAAAAAAAAATAAGTACAGTTAAGAATTGCACGGGGCACAGTATAGACACAAGTAGTGGAGAATTAATTCTGCCTGGGGTAAATGAGGAGAGACCTTGAACTGACTTGAACTCATCAACAGGCTTGCATAAATGGTGAATTAGATTGATTTAAACCATAGAAGGCTATAAAGCATTTAACTTGACCCTGCTTCACTGTAACAGTCCTGAGGTCTCATTTAGAGCTACTATATCAGGAAATCCCTCCCCACTGAATGAATGATTAAATAAATAGATAAATAATTGTTACAGTCCTTTTAACTTTCCTTATATTTGAAACAATATAAAAAATGTCAGTTGGTATAGAAAGGATCTACCAGGCCAATTTCTTCTGAATCAGTGCCTTAAAACTTCCTGCAAGATAGGAACATTTTGCTATTTATGAGGATTTTTACAAGTAAATTATGTGGAAAAAATACTGCTATTTTAATCATTAACATATTCCCATAAAATTGAAGCATCATGCTTTGTATAGAACATACCTTTCTTTCAACACATGAAGATCATGAATAATATGTATGCTCCTAAAATGTACATCATTTTTAGTTGCTAGAAGTATTTTCTTTAATAAAAAATTTAGTATTGGGTGTTATTTTTGACATAAATCTTAACTAAAGAAAAATATTAAAGTGGCATTGTTATTAATATTAATTTAAAAGTAATTTACTTTTACAAATAAAACATTTTTATGATCTTTAGATAAAAATGAGAAGCAACTCTTAAAAACTCTTCTATAAGGACATGATATCCTTATGTTCCTTAATCTAGCATTCTTAATCTATTAAGTCTCCCACACAAATAAAAATAATACTTACTATTGTATGTAAAAATATTTTTAATTGCCTGTGATTTATGAGACCATTTATTTTGAAATCAACTGTGCAGTCCAATAATTGCTAATAATAAATTTTTTATTTACCCTTCAATTTTGATTTAATCTTTAACAAGTTCCCAAATCCAATAGACAATCAAATGTATAACATTATTAATGTACATGCTCACACATGCTGATATTCTTTTTTTTGTATATGTATTTCTTACTGAAGTATAGTCAGTTTACAATGTTGTGTCAATTTCTGGTGTACAGCATAATGCTTCAGTCATACATAAACATACATATATTCATTTTCATATTCTTTTACACCATAAGTTACTACAAGATATTGAATATAATTCCGTGTTATATACAGTATGAACTTGTTGTTTATCTATTTTATATATAGTAGTTAGTATCTGCAAATCTTGAACTCCCAATTTATCACTACCCACCCACTTCCCTCATAATAATCATAAATTTGTTTTCTAGTCTGTGAGTCTGTTTCTGTTTTGTAAATAAGTTTGTCTTTTTATTTAGATTCCACATATAAGTGGTATCGTATGGTATTTTTCTTTCTCTTTCTGGCTTACTTAGAATGACAATCTCCAGGTCCATCTATGTTGCTGCAAATGGAATTATTTTATTCTTTTTTATGGATGAGTAGTAATCCATTGTGTAAATATACCACAACTTCTTTATCCAGTCATCTGTCAGTGGACATTTAGGTTGTTTTCATATATGTCTTGGCTATTGTAAATAGTGCTGCTGTGAACATTGGGGTGCGTGTATCTTTTTGAATTAAGATTCCCTCTAAATATATGCCCAGAGGGATTGCTGGATCATATGGTAAGTCTATTTTTAGTCTTTTGAGGAATCTCCATACTGTTTTCCATAATGGCTGCACCAAACTACATTCCCACCAGCAGTGTAGGAGGATTCCCTTTTCTCCACACCCTCTCCAGCATTTATCATTTGTGGACTTTTGAGTGATGGCCATTCTGACTGGTGTGAGGTGATACCTCATTGTGTTTTTGACTTGCATTTTTCTGATAATTAGCAATATTGAGCATGTTTTCATGTGCCTATTGACCATTGGTATGTCTTCATTGGAGAATTACTTGTTTAGGTCTTCTGCCCATTTTTGGACTGGGTTTGTTTGTTTCTTAAGTTGTATGAGCTGTTTATATATTCTGGAAATTAAGCCCTTGTTAGTCTCATCTTTTGCAAATATTTTCTCCCATTCGGTAGGCTGTCTTTGTTTTGCTTATGGTTTCCTTTGCTGTGCAAAAGCTTACAAATTTAATTAGGTCCCATTTGTTTATTTTTGCTCTTATTTCTATTGCCTGGGTAGACAGCCCTAGGAAAACATTTCTAAGATTTATGCTAGAGAATATTTTGCCTATATTTTCTTCTAAGATGTTTATAGTGTCTTGTCTCATGTTTAAGTCTTGAAGCCGATAATAAATTTGAAGGCAGCCTTAAATTATTGAGAAATTCTGAATATTCTTGAGATGATCTGGTAATTAAATTTTCCCTTAGTATTAAACCAAAATTAAAAATTTTAACTGACAGTTCTGCTTATTACAAAGCACTTAGGCTGCTTGCTCTCTATAGAATGTACATACACATTGTTTCATGAGGAAATACATGACCTCAATTATTAATATCTTTTTCTTTATTTGATATATTTCAAGACTCGATAGGAACACTTTAAAATACTATCTTTGGTTATAGATATTTCATGCCTTTTTAACCCAGGGGCATTAAAAATTAAGTATATTTTATATTAATGATGTTAAAAACAACTGACAAAAATCCTCATCATTTCTATATAAACTGATGGTGAGAAATAGAGGATGATATAGTTTTACTCCTAAATTTTCACTGACATTTTTCTTACATCAGAACCTTGATTTACAAACTCTTCTCTCTCTTTCCCTCTCTCTGTCTCTCTCTCTGTCTCCTCTTCCCTACCTTTTCCCTTCTCTCTCCTTCTTCCATTCAACCAACTCCTCTTAGATTCTCTATATTTCTCTATTTGTCATAGGCTCTGGGGACAAAACAAAAAATACTTTTTGCAGGATTATTAGGCATTTCACTCATTCATTCAGCAAACATTTATTGAGCACAGCTCCATACCAGGTACTATGAAAAGTCCTGGGAATAGACCAAAGAACAAGATAAACAGGAGCCCTAGCAAGAAAGATAAATAAATAAACAATAAAAATAAAGTAACATCTTACAATATGAGAAGTTCAGAGAGCTAAGAGAAAGCAGAGCAATGACACCCCATATGATGTAAACATCCAAACAAAGCACCTTGCAGAAGTTGTGTTTAAACTGAAATCTGAAGCAATATTTGAATAAGAAGTGTTCTGGGAAAGGAACGGTATATATGAAATCATGGAAGAAAGAGAAAGCATTGTCCATTGGAAAAACTGAAGTATTTTGCTATGGCTTTGTAACAGAATATTCCTTGAAGGTTAAATTTGATATTTTTGTGTTTGCTCTATCAAAAAAAGAGAAGACTCATAGGTTTATAACTATATCTACCCAATGGGGTCAGTGATCATTCTTGTGTATTTAAAAACACCCCTACCTTTAATGAGCAAGTTGGTCTTTGTGTTTGAAAGGTACAATTAGCCTCCAAAGCATGAAAGGTACTTAAGAAGAAAGTGTTCTTCAAAGCTGGGGTTCATATATAATAAAAGAAAACTTCAGTTTTACTCTCAGGACCTCAACTAGTGTAGGGATATTTGTTTACTTTCAAAAAAACCAAAAGGACCTCTAGTTTGCTCTGCATATACCTTGGGAGGTTATTGAATTATTCTTAATTTGATGTGCCTTTGTAGATGAGTCTCTGGAATCTTTTATTTGGACATGGCTTGCACCTTCTCTTAATCACGTTAGTACTCATTTTTAAGTTCGACACAATCAGACTTGTAGGTGTGGTATTTTCTTCCTTTAGCTCTTTCTATCCAGGAAAAAAATTAGATACGTGCATAAATACTTTGAGTAAAAGACACAAGATTGACAAGGAAAAGGGTATTCTCCATAAAGGAAAGGAATGTGTAAAAGCATGGAGACATAATGAGTATCACGAATATAAATAGATGTGTAGTTGAATGGCAGAAGTTGAGGCTGTATTGACTCTATTGAAAACAGAGAGTGAGCTACTGAGAGTTCAGGTGTGATGGAAGGGGGCAAATCTGGGAGGGACAGCAATAAGCAAAAGCTGACTATATTCTGAACAATGAATGATATGAATTTAAATGAACACAATGATATTTGTTGATAAAAATTAATCAGATAAATATTTAGAGCCTAGAAGCAAAATGACTGCCTTATTCAATTTATGTCAACAAATTTAGTGCAAAGAAAAAGACATGAAAAAACATTCCAGATAATTTTTATATAATTGCTTCACTCAACAAATGTTAATGGTGCATTGACTGTGTCAGGCAATTCCCTGAACTCTAGTGTAAATCGTAAGCAAAACAGATATGCTTCTTTCCCTCTCATAAACTGTTAAGCCTTTATTATTATAAATTTTTGATTATTTTAATTTAGCTTATATTAAATTCCAATTTAAAAAATATTTGAAAGACACCATGGTGATTAAACTGACACCAAATATTGGGATTGGAATGTGGACCAACCAGAACCAGGAATCTCATACATTGTTGGTGGCATTGTAAAATGGTACAGATTTTTTGGAAAAATATTTTAGTAGTTTCATATAAAAACAAAGCATACATGTTTTGTGCTGGTCTCGGCTTATCAATAACCAGTGTTGTGACTCGACCAGCCCTTGTAGTTCTTATTATTGCAAGATACCTGTCAGCAATAACCATTAGGAAACTTGAGGGGAAAAAGGGTTTATTACTACTCACCAAGTCCCAGAAAACACCAGCACACCAAGAGCCACACAGCAAGGTTACAGGTGAAGAGAGTGTGAGAGAGAGCACAGGTCTGGGGTTTTGCCTGTATTGGGGTCAAGGGTAGCTATAGCGCCAAAGGCTTAAGTTTTGAGGGATCATTCTTTACCAGTGAATTTAAAACATAAAGGCAGGATTTTAAAAGGGTAGGAAGAGAATAAAACAAGTGGCCCAAATGGCCCATTTCAAAATCAACCAAGATCTCTAACACTAAGAAGCCTTAGTGAGGGGAGGTAGCCTGGTTCATTATTTAGTCCCGTGGCTGGCAATGTGTTTATTAGAGTTAGCCATCTCAGAAGAGGACAGTCAAAGCTTAAGCCAGGCACTTGCATTACAAAAAAAGAGAAAACCCAACTGTGAGGGCTTAGGCTATGTTATAGCACCCTGATGACTAATCAAACCTAATTTTAGATATTTACCCCTAAAATAAAAAGCTTGTATTTCCAAATAAATTTGTACCAGAATGTTTACAGTGGCTATATTTGTAATAGCTAAAAACTGGAAACTAAGTGTCCATCAAAAGGAGAATGGAAAACAAACTATGGCATATTCATATGAAATACTACCAACCAATAAAAAGCATAATGAAACCTTGCTGCAGGCAGCAACATGGATGAATTGCAAAACATTATTCTGAGTGAAAGAGGCCTTACATAAAAGAATACATGCTGTATATTCCATTTAGATTAAATTCTAATTTACAAGTAGTAAAGAACAAGTAAAGTAGAACAAGTAGTCTAATGTGACAAAAAACAAAAACATAAACAAAAAAACCTAGAACAGTAGTGGCCTCTGGGGTGGGGCAAGGAAGGAAACACTAGAGAACTTCCTGGGATGATGATAATGTTCTATTGTCTAATATTCTATGATAGCAGTATGGGTTGTAAACACTTGCGTTCTTCATTATATGTAAATTTTACCTTAAAGGAGAAAGGAACAAAAAAACCAAATTACTTAAAGTAATGGTATCAACTTGCCCTCTAACATTTTGGTGTAAGAAATGCTACTACACTTTATTTAAGTCAAATTCAATTTGAGCTTTTTTTTTTTTAATTAGCAAAACAAGAAATTTCATCATAGTTCCTTTTGTGAGGCTCCTTCTATCCCTAGAGATTATTTCAGTATTCAAGGAATTTGCATGATACTCATAAAATGAGGGAGGGTCCTGGTTCCAGCAGCCTAGTGGTTTATAATATTTCATCTGGTCACTATATGGCTGTGAAATTTTGTCCTCTATATTCTTTTAGGTGCTGTTGCCTGGACAGGCTCATAGAGGCCCAGCCAGGTGTGATCACAGTCGTTAGCATTCAAAGATACCCTGTTGCCTTGTTTCCCTGGTTCTATTTTCAACATGGAAGGGGGCATAAGTAAATATATTAAGGATAATGAGAATCAGATGTCTGTCTACTAAAATTAGAGATATAGGTGTGAATTTATGGTTTTAAATATGTATATGTACATATATATACACATATTTATGTATTATATATATATCTGTGTATGTACATTAAAAATACATACACATGTACTTTCTATCTCTGTCCACTGAGAAATGTCTATGAACAACAATACCTTAATAGCAATAAGCATAACTAGCACTCATACTTTAACTTCTAGATACCGTTCTCCACCAAAAAAAGCCAGGACTCACTGAAGAAATGATTGATTCTAGAACTTGGTCAGGGAAAGTACAAGATAAATCCAGAGTAACTTATTTTGCCAGAAAGCAAAGAAATGCTCAAAGGATGATATTGACATGTCAAGATGACACAGAAACCTTCTTGAAAGGGCTGCCATTTGCCAAATATGAAGCAAATTAAGTACCAAAATAAATGCTATTTATACTTATAACCCATTGAGTAAATAGAAAACCATGAATCATACAGTTATATATAAAGGAATAAATTGAAAGTTTGATGAAGGATGGTACATTTTAGTTTCAAAGTATCTCCCCATAAAAATACTTAATTAATAATTGAAAGGAGAAAGAGTGTAAATTTCCTTGAAGAAGTTAATCAAATAATCAAAGTAACATTATTGGTAATAGGACAAATCAAAATTGAATGCCATCTGATAGGATGAAGTGATGGCATCGTCTGTAATAGTCCTCCCAAATGAGCATAATCTGAATACAGGAAAACAACATTCAATCCCAAATAAAGGGATAGTATGAAAAATAATTTTAATTTTTTCAAGTGTTGAAGATACGAAAGTCAAAAAATTGAGGATTTTACTTCTACAGTAAACTGAAAAAGATAAGAGATATGACAAATGCAATACATTTTCCTGACCAAACATGATTTGGACACTAGGTGACACTTGAATGAAGTCGAGGATTATCCTGTAGTAATGACAGTATCAATTAAGTTTCTGAAATGGATGATCGTATTTTGGTTACATAGGAGAATGCCCTGTTTTGTGGAAAACGCACACTAAGTATTCAGATGAGATGGGACATCAGGTTGGCCAACTCATTCTAAATGGATTTAGAAAAATATTTTTAGTATTGAACACTGAATATACTTTATATATATAACATTTTCTTGAACATTTTATCTAAGTTTAAACTGATTTTAAAAAGAGCAAATTATGATGGAAAGCCATTGGTGATTTATATTTAGGTGGTGAAATGATCTTTATGTTTGAAAAGAAACGTTTCGGCAGCTGTGTAGACAAGCTGCTTAGGTTGAGGGTGGAGGATGGGTAAGTGTCAAAAAAGGAAGACAATTGAGATGCCACTGCAATAACTCATAGAAAGGTGGTGACAGCTTGAACTAGGGATATAACAGAAGACGTGGTGAGCATCGATTGGATTTGAGTTGTATTTTGAAACAATATCCTGCAAAACTTGCTGGATGTGGAGTATATAGGAAAGACAAAAATGTAGGCTGATTTCGAGGTTAGACAAATATTCTTAGTCCCAGAGGCTTTGATTGCTACAGCTGCCTTTAATCTGTACATTTTCCCCTCTGGGTACTATTGCTCCCATGTCTTACAGGTGTAATACTACTGTGACAATATTCTGAAAACAATTTAAATTACTGAGAAATAAACTACTCATGAGTTATAGAACTTTACCATTCAAAAGCCTTAACAAAAACATTACTGTTTCTGTCCCATCAACAAGAGTGTGCAGAGCAAAGCAATGTAGCATAGTGATTGGAATGAGTCCTATGATATTACAGAGAAGTGGTTTTAAGTTCTTGCTCAGCCAGTTATTTTAGACAAGTTCCTTAAATGCTAGAAGCTCGATATTCTCATGTGTAAAATGAAGGATAATAATATTAACTTCTAGAATTCTATGAGGATTAATTCATAATGTAAAGAAGTTAGCATTGATCTAAATATTACTGCTGTAGTCCCTAGTATTAGTAACAGTTGTAGTGGTAGAAGTAGCATTGTGTGATACCTCCAAAGACTTAATAGATTCTCTTTTTAGTTAGAAGTAATTAGTTTTTAAAAATGTGTGGGGAATAAAAATGAAAGAAACATAGCAGTTGCTATCAAGGATTATCTTTGAAATTTGTGACAATGGTTAATTACTTTCAAATCTCTTAAATTATGCACATTTCCTAAAAGTTTGCTTACATTCAAAGGGTGAAAGAATTTAAAATTTTTTAATACTACATTGTTCCAGGAAAACTGTCTTAAATTATATCAATGTTTCTAATATTTTAGGTACAAACATTTGGTACAATATTCACTCCAGAGAGATTAATGTTCTTGTTGCTTGGAACAGAACATACTTCTTTCAATGTCTTCCTAATCCAATTTTATATTCTCTATTTACTATGCCTAATCATTATGCTAAGGCTCATTTGAAAACAGTTGTTCTTAATTGTAAAATTGAACTGCACCCCATTAAGCTCTTGCCTCACTGCTTCTGAGATCCTTGGTGGTTTGGAATATGGGGATGCATCTACATTCTCTCCCTGCCAGTTCTTTTTATCTTTTCTAATGCTGTCCCTTCAGTGTTTCAGCTGCTAAGTGGTTCTAGTGTATGTTTGATAGAACTGTCTAATGACTGATACATTATTATCACTACTTATAATAAGTCAGCAGGAATGCCACCCATGTCTGAGAATTTGGAACCAACAGGATTATGTATTTTACCAAAGCAAGACAGCAAATGTACAACTAAATAGAAAGAAGTGTTTCAGTCTGTCCATTAACTGCTGATTTTTAATTTTGTACTGACTGTAACTATAAAAAAGAAAAACAGTGGAAATTAAATGAGCTTTCTAATTAACCCACAAAGAGATTTAAATTTTGACTTTTTTTTTGAATTGTATCATTTCAACTTTTTATAAGGATGTTTGTACGTTTATTTATGTACTATTGGTGAATGCCTAGTTTGGGTGCTGGGAATAATGTAGATAAGTCTTACTCATAGATCCTAGAATCTACTTTACAGTAAACAGTTTTGCCATATTAAGTCTCCTAGTTTCAAAGACACAAGTCGTTTGTTGTGATATATTAAAAAGAATTAGTGTTACATACAACCATGTTAACACTGGCCAAAATTCTTGCTACCTGTACAACCTTTGTCAATTACTTAGCCATTGTGACTTCCATGAAGTATGCTGGTCCTCCCTGAAAAATGCACACGGCATCCTAGGTGTGCTTCTAGGCATCCAAAAGTTTTTGTGAAAAGGAGAAAGGGCCCTGTGAATAAATTTGATCCAGGAGTCAACCTGCCCAGTCAAGCTAGTGTGGTGCTTGTTGGCTGGATTTACAACTTGGGTTCACAAAAAATTTATTTGCAGCCAAAGTCATTACACAGTGGGAGCATGCAATCCTTTAATGAAGTCAGGAATGCAAGTTTCTAAACCTTATGTGGGGCTTTATACTAATTCTGTGTGTTGCTGTCAGGTTGGTGTGTCAGCATCTCTGCCCTCTGGACCAATCTCATTGTTGCAGATTCTTCCATGGAGAAGCCCTAACTGTTTACTACTCTGTTAAATTATCTCACATAGCAGCCTTTCTATTTCCATCGAAATGCTAGAGAGAGGTTGTCTTATGAGTTATGGACAAGATCTTTCCAACACTTAGAGAACTATATCTTGTACATGGGGTTGCTGGGGATCTTTGGGGTTAGAAAACAGAACATAAATTTCATTCTTGTATCCTTTGCCTTATACCTGTCAACAAAGGAATGCCAGAGATACCAAAGAATCAATGTATCAAGGCAGGAATCAGTGAGGAATCACACATAGTTTCTTTTCATTGAAATTATCCTATCCACTAACCAATATATCAAAGAATAGTTGTCTTCAGTTGTGTAATCTTCCTCCATAGTGAGATAAAAGAAGTCTATTTATGTATTTAATGACATCGCAGTACATTTTGTGTGCCTTGATTGTACATTTTGTATTTTGATTATCATTTGAGGTTAAATAAAAAATAAAAAATAAAACCCTATCCCAGCACCCTATACCTTAGTATTCAGTTAATTTCAGTACCCTTCCCATATAAAGGCCATCAGCCAACTAAAGTGGTTCCTGCCCACCTGTTTTTCTCTAACATAGTCCATTTTATAACCTCACATCCTCTAATGCCTGCTCAAGCTACCTTATTTATTTACTTATTTATTGTTCATTGTTCTGTAACAATTTTCACTAGAACAGAAGCCATTTGTCTGCCTTGTTCACACTGAAACAACTGTGGTTAGAACAGTACCTAAAAGCCAGCATACTCACTATTTTGAATGAATAAAAAGGTATTCTCCTTTAAGTAAAATAAAATGATCTGTTCTAGAAGTGATTGTCTACAAAAAAAATGAGAAATTCCTTTACCTACCACTTGCTATAAGATGGGTTTATTAGAAAATTTATATCACAAAAGAATTATTTTATTAATTTTAAAGTAAACCTCTGTTTTCATTTCAGTTAAAACCTCTATTTTGAGACTTTATTAACCAAGACATTCAGTTAACTGGAACTTGATACACACACACACACACACACACACACACACACACACACATATGTAATAGTATAATGGTAATTTAAATTCACAATTAAAGTACTGAGAAATCATAAGATCCTGAAATATTTTCTTGTCTATTGAAAGTGAAAATGTATTTAATAAAGTTTTAGAGCATAAGGGACTATTTAATTTCTCTTCATTGGTTATAAGTAATGCATTTATATATGAAAAGCACTGTGTCCTGTAATTAGAATATTTAATCAATTAGTACATCCCATTCATTATGATACAGTATTCTCTAGGCCTTTTATTTGATGAGCCTTGTTAATGATTACTGATTTTCTAAAATTATTGCTAATCAAACACTAAAAAATAGGACCACTTTGAAGACAGCATGTCTTCTGCTCAGACGTTTCAAATGAGAACTTCTACTTCTTAATTGGTGTGAATTCTTCAAACCTACAGCTGGTCAAGAGAGCCCTTCCCTACCTGCAGCCTCCAGGCCTGCCTCTGGCCATTGGCTCTTCTGTCAGTTTACCGCAGTGTGCACACAAATATTATATATCTTCTGTGAGTAACATGATGTGATTCAGTAAGGAAACAGCAAACTATACAGCTGTCTTGACTTTATGACATCCTATTGTCATTCTTCATGTCTCAGAGATTTTCCCTTAGCACTTCTCTCTGTGCACAAGGACACATTCTTTCCTATGTTATTTTACCCCATTGCTTTTTCATAGTTCTTTCTATACATATTAATTAAATACTGATGTGTTCATTTACTCATCTGTTTCACAAATGAATGAATGAATGAAAGAGGCAAATACACAAATACAATGTGCTTGTGTCTCATCTCATTTATGTCCCTTTATTAGCATTCAGAATGCAAGCAGTATTGTTATGAAAGAGAAAAAGAAGTTAGAAATATATTGAGCCAAGTTTAAGAGGTATGACTAAAAGTTGATAAAATTTTTGGAAAGTCTTAATGTATGAGAACTTAATGATACATATCACTGTTATGCTTTGAAAAAATTTCATTGAATTATTGGGTGTGTCTGTTGTTTTTGTATGTTTAGCATATTTTCCCCTTTTGTTCTGAAGACAGACCATTCTCTTCCTTTGGGAAAGTACATTCTCCCCTCCAGATAAGAATGTGAAGTATATTGCCTCACCTATATTATCATATGACCAAGGCTGGCCCATCTAATTATTGAATACCTCTGGGGATTGTGAGTGATTTGAGACTGACAGATATAGCCCTAATGGCCCTAGCAGGGCCATTTAGAATCTTTTTCTTAGTGATTGACATAATGTTAGCACTGAAAACTTTGGAAACCTAAAGCTACTAAGACCATTTTACTACCTCAAGGAGATGACGTGATTAAGAATTTAGCAAACACAAGGGCAAAGACATGGAATGTGGAAGGAGAAAAAAGTTCCCATGACCTCTTTTCAACTCCTGGATCCAGTCAAGCCTAGATACTCCTAGACTTTTTGCTATATGAATCAAATCTTACTAACTTAAGCAAATTTGAGTTGATGATATACAAGTTTCTTAAATTTATTCCAATAATTGCTGAAAACACATCTCAAAACCCATTTTCAGATATAATCGTTATCAAAGCCAGTACACACCCCCCTCACAGATGATTTCTACATTGGCCAATTTTCTTTGGGAAATTAAATGTAAATGGTAAATGTTTATACATTGGCTTTAAATAATTATATTCATTTATCTGGACTTTTGGTGGAAGAGGGAAGTAGGAACGATCCATGAGAACAATCCACTACCTACGCCAGCTTAAAGCAAGAGATTTCTGTTGGTAGCGTGTTATTTTTGTCAGCGTTGCTACTTCTAAAATAGTACAATTTACTTATAAAAATCTTGGAGAATATACATTTTTACCAACCTGAATCCATTCATTTTAGTCACAAGTCTATGCTTTCCAGCATTAGTATCTGTCATTCATATGTGTCTTATAAGAAAAACTTGTAGGGTAAAAATTCCCATGAAGAGCAGTTATCATACTTTGACTTGACCAATGTTTTTCATTTTTCATTCATTTAATTTTTTAAGCCAAAAGAATCTTTCATGTAAACTTATCCAAAAGTTTGTATATAATTTGTTAATATAAATTATTATTCCAGTTAAGCCTGGAATTGTTCAGATTGGGATAAGAATAGGGGATCCAGAGTTGGCATCTTTGACCACTTTACTCCTGTGTCCCTTTGGGAGGAGGATAGGGTTTACTGAAGCTGTTTGGAATATACTGGGATTTTTTTAAATGCAGGTCAAAGTAGAAAGATGGCAGGCGTACTCCACCCCAGTGGTATATTTTTATCATCATCATATCATTTGTTAGATGTTGCCTTTGAAAATGTGACAAATTGAGAAGCAAGTTTTGATTCTGTTTTGTTTTTCTAGTAACAGTTGCCCCTGGAAACGTGTGCTGGTTCCTTTCATACCCGTCTGATCACTGAAAAGGTGACAATGACTTGACAGATATGACAAGGAATTTGTTTTGCCTGAGTTAATGGAACATTAGAAAAATTAATTCTTATGATTAGGTGATTAGCAAGAACAATTAATTAGAAAATACTGTTTGTTAAAAGCAGGAATACACTGGAGGTTTGGAAGAGTTGCCTTATATGTCAAAACAGTAATAATTCAGAAACATTTAAAATAATAGAAGTGGATTAGAGGGAGTTAGTACATAGAATTTTCTTTTGGTAAGTGGTTTACTAATTTATTTGTCTCACAATGGTTGCAGCAGCATCTCTTTCTTTTATATTTTTGACCTACTTCATATAACCTCAGAAGCAGTCTCCCTAAAGAATGTGCTGGAGTAAAAAAAAAAAAGACATTGAAGAAGTTACACTTTAGGTAAGACTACTGACTGCCTGGGAGGTGGTTTGTCTGCTAGTGACCCTGATCAAGTGGCACATGAGGTGCTAATCTGGCAAGAAGCTTCATTATCTGTTCCCCTTGACTCCATTCATCTGTTCAGTGCCTGATTTACTTTAGATTTGTCCCTTCCACAGTCTACATCTCCCATTCTTTCTTAATGATGAGCACATACAGTAATTAAGCACCTGAGTACTGAATATCGTAAATGCTAATTAGTTAAGCCATCACTCCTCCATCATAGACAAAGTTCTCACATAAGCGTAGGTAGCTTTCTGAGCTCTCTGTTCTGTTTCATTGACCTTTGAGTCTATCCCTCCAACAATGCCATAGTGTTTGAGTTATTATAAAACAGATAAAATAAATAAATATATGCATGCATTAACTCGATAAACCTCAAAAAAGCTGCATAATGATTTACACGGCACAGTACCATTTAAGTAAATTTAAATTTATACAAATATATTATACATATTACTTATAAATAAATGCATATATAAGCAAAGCACTAATTCTCAAGGTGTGGTCCAAGAACTCCTGGAGCCATTGCAATCCTTTTAGTGAGTCTGAGAAATTCTTCTTTCGCCAATTACATATCTATGACAGTCCAGAGTTGCTCTATATATTTTAAATGAAACACATATCACAATGGATTCAATGTAGAAGCAGATATGAGTATCCTGCTTCCTTCTATTTAGACAGACATTAAAAATGTTTTTAAAAATGTTTTTAAAAATGTTTTTTAAAATGTAAAAAAAAAGTATTCTTAGCACTGTTTTCATTTGGAAAATTAAGTTATTTTCATAAAAATACTATTTATGATAACATGTCAAGGGCTTATTATTTACTTATAGTAAGTTAATAAACAAATTTTCTCAATTTTAATTCTGTGTTATAAATAGAAGTAACCAACATAAAGTAAAACTCCTTGGGCTCCATAATAATTTTAAGTGAGTAAAAGGGTTCTGTGGGCAAAATTTTAAGAACTGCTGAGTAAAAATACAAAAATGTACACACACCAAATAACTGATAATTTTTTTTAGAAGAGGGAGGGAATTACTGGGAAGGAAAATTAAAAGGAAATTCAGCTTTATCAGGTATATTATATTTCTTTATGAAAAATTGTAAAAGCAATGACAAATACAAGTATTTGCTATTCCAACTCATTTTTGTGGGGAGGGACAGTGTTTGCTATGTTATTTGCTTATCTTGACTGTTAATTTTTTTTGGTAAAATTAGTATGAGGAATATTTCTTTTATCTACCTTGCATGGTGTATATTTATATATATCCTTGTAAAATTTTCTTTTGCTCAAGTACTCTAAAAACACTCCATATGTTCCTAATGCACATGTGTCTGGAAGGAGGTTGTTCCAGTGATCATAACATTACAGCCAAAGGTAGCCTGTGATGATCTGTGCTCACAAGTCAACATGCACTCTTTCCTTTTTGTTTCTTTATTGTTAATAGTATGTTTTCTTCTTTAGGACTACTCTGTTTAAAAAAAAAAAACCATTAGCAATATTCAGTATTTAAACAACATAAAATACTTTTCAAATAAAAATCACATTTCAGTTTCTGGTGGAATACTCTGAAAAGATTTGACGAAGTTGATTGTTGGTAGCCTAGCAAAATCATGTCAGTTTGAGTTAGATAATGTTTATCTAAGATATTATCCATATTTCAGGCACAAAAGTCGTATTAGGAGTCAAACTTATATGTGGCTTTTTTTTTTTTTTTTTTTTTGCTAACGTCTTCATGAACGTATTTTTACAAAGCTTATGATACTGTATCATTCTGAGATTTTCCAGAATTAAGGATCTGTCATATAACATCCTTTGTTTTGTATCACAGAGAAAAAAATGATCTAGCCAAGAGCATGATAACATGGAGAGAGCCCAGGCTGGGGTTATGAAAACATATGTTCTTTTCTCAGGTCTTCCCCTAGAAACATGAGAAGGCATTTTTGTTACATCTTGCAATTTGCAAAAATCACAAAACTACTCTAGTTAGCTCATAGCAGGATTTATAGTAAAGATCCAATAGTATGTCTCAGGGACTATTAGGGACAGAAAACAAGGAACAGTTTATGGAACCAGGACCTCGAATTGGAAACTTAAAAAAATAGAAGGCTAGGTATTTTACTCTTTCCATAGATTTCTCTCTTTTGGCCTCTACTTCTCCCTATGTCTGATCCATTGTTCTCTGTGAGGACCATCTTACTTGTTCAAATCATGAATCTTTTTGCTAACACATGGCTTTGGTATCCATGCTACTCACTATAGCCTTGACCAGATACGTTTTATCCATTCAAGAATAACCGAGGTTACTGGGATGTTTAGGTGGCTTCTGTCCTCACCATGAATCAACTTAAAAGACAATCTATCTCTAAAATCTATGACATGCAATATAGATAACCATGGAAAGGGTCATACTCCACTCTACACAGCAAAACTTAGTCAAAATTTCCTAGTAGGTACTATAGTTGCATCTCCACATTCTCAACTGTCTAATACTGGGATTCTTTTTTCCCACTTCTTTTACTCAGACAGCTTCAGATATTCTCTCTATTGTTCTGATCTCAGTATGGCACAAATCTTCTATTTCCTTCATACCTGCATATCACACATACCCATATAATAAAATTGTTATTGACCATGTACTGTTCTTCAAGCATGTCAGCATATCACCCAAGTGTGGGGGCTAAAAGGCTGATGTTGGTTTGCTATGACAGTTATATTCACAGAAAATATTTGTCTATGGAGTCACTTAATTCAAACTATTGAAGAGGTAGTACTTCTGGATGAATTTAGGCCATGGATGAATCCTCTTACTAAAACAAGTGCTTACTCTTGGGTCAATCAGTATATGTAGGAGAAATTGAGTATGTCAGAAAATTAACTGATATAGTTAATATATGTATTTAGGTAGGTAAAGTAACATCTCCAAGGGATTAAGCTACCTCTGTGATAACTTAGAATCCTAAAATTCTGTGTGATAAAAAATATATAAAGATATGCAAAGACTTGTTATTTTACATTGCATCTTATATAATCTGTCGAGTTGATGTCAACTTGTTAGTGATTACTTTAACAAAAGTACTTATTTCTATTTTTAAATATTTTCCCGTTATAATACAATTGATTTCTTCCAACATCTCAGTAATCACAACATAAGTCATTTCATTGTTATTATGTATAAGAAATAATCTTCTGGTACTTTAGTATAAATATAAAATTTCTTGAAATAGATGTTCATGAGTTTCTTTGTTGAAAACAGTCTAAGTATTGAAGTGCAAGTCCTTTGAGCAACTCAGAATTTCTTCTGTCTCCATTCCCAGGGTGTATTGATCAAACCACACATATTTATTGAACACATTTATATTATTAAGAGCTCCAAATAAAAGGTTATGTGCGTTTGCTCAATACAGTTCATACCCATGTATTATCAATGAAATAAAATATCCCTAGGCTTTAATTGGAAAATAAATCTCAAAAATATATTTATCACATAATAAAGTTAAGATAATTTTATTTTTTTTCTTACTATAATGTTCTATCAGGTCAAATACATGTAGTTTAAAATGATCTCTAAAGTAATTACTGCCTTTTTATGAAGTATTTCAGTCATAAATTTAAAATTAAGGTTAAAAGATGATCATGTTCTCCACTGAGCATTGCAGATATCGAGATGACCTAGGCATCTGTCTTCCAGTCCTTGAATTCATTGTACCTGTACTATCATGCTAGAAACTGACCATTAATAAACATCTTAACTATATAGTGTGGTATGTGCTCAGAGAAACACGAAGTACTACAGATCATAATTTATAAGAATAAATTTAGAATAAAACAAATTGTGCAATGAGGGAATTATTATAGCTTACTATAACTAAATACTCTGGATCCTTTAAATATGATATCTTGCAATGTGTGTACTGTGAAAAAAATGCACACAATAAAGTTGTTATGAAGAAAATACATTAATTCCATATTATTTCAGATGCACACACTGAGGTAAAAAGGGTGAGAGAGAAGATATAGAGGAGGGAAAGCTTAACTGCTATTGTGACCTGGTTTAGACCTTGTGAGTGGAGAAGAAAAGGCAGCAGAAAGTTGATCCTTTCAAGAATACAATATTTATTGAGTATAAAAAATTAATGCTAAGCTACTTTTTATAACTAAAATATGCTTTCTGAACAATTTTCATATTTGGAAAGAAGCTCGAAATGCAGCTACTTCAGAAGTTGGTCAAAGTTTTGTTCTATTTTGTTTCAAAGTTAGTGCTTTGACTCTGCTGTTACTGAAAATAATGTTTACACCTAATGTAAAAAAAAAAAAGCAAACAAAAGCCTTATCCTGGCTTGCAAAACAAATTAGCTGAAACGTTGTGAATTAACATTGCTTCAAATTCATTTACATCAATCTGCGTTTATCTGCCATGCTACTTACATACATTGAATGCAATGGCAATCTTTTACAAAAGCATGCAAGTCCAACAAGAAGAGACAAAATAAAATAGAGGTACCCTCTAGGAGGCAAAGAGATGAGGTCTATGTTTTAATATTCATTCTTAAATAAATCTGTGGCTAAATAGCAAAAACCAAAGGTTTTTCTACGTTCATAAAGCTATCCAATAGAACTCTGGGTGATAGTTGAGATATTTTGTATCTGCACTACCCATCAGTAGCCACGAATTGTATATGACTAGTGAACATTTGAAATGTGGCTGCTGTGACAAACTGAATTTTATTTAACTTTATTTAAATTTAATAGTAAGTTATGTAATTTTATCTATGTAGATAACCAATTCATACTACATGGGCCAAAAATATCAATACTTAGGAGATCTGAAGTGTCAGGTGTAAGTCTTGAAATTAATAGCATCATAGTATCTTCCCTTTTAAATGTGCTCATCGATACTAAAATAATGTGGGCGTTAAATATAAAATTGTTTTCCAAACTTTTATCCCCTCTTCTCATTATAACTTTTTTTGGCAATAAATTAATTCCTTCAGACTTTAAGAAGAGCCTAGAAGGAGAAAGCAAATTTAACAATAGATGTTAAATTATATGATGTTGACTCATGGGGATTAAGAATGAATAATACATGTAGTAGGTAAATATTAGAGGAGATGGTATCAAATGCCTACAGAGTTATCCACTGAGTTACTATTTAGGTAAAAAATAAATAAATAAATTTTATGGGAAATTTGAATTTTTAAAGCACAGTTTCTTAATTTTATTTGTAAAAATAACACTTTTTAGAAGTTTGTATCATGGTGAGATAGAATCCTCTAAATAAAATTATATTGTGATAGAATTTTACCTTAAAGAGATGAATATATTTTTGATCCAAGACTATATGTTAAAATTCATGTGTAATGGTGATGGTTACATAATTTTCTTTCCTTTAGAAATAAAAAAGAAAGGTAAAATATTCCTGGATGTTGAAGGGTAAATGAAATAATTTGAGAAGCATTTTCTGACAGACAATTTTTAACTAAATACTAGCACAAGAACCCACAATAGAAGACAGATCTGTGCACTATTTCTCTCTGCCATTGATGTGAGTGTTTTGTGGCTGTAACCTCATGTGGATTAGTTCTGAATCTCTTGTGTATTTATATGCAGGCAGGCTTTATAGTCAGAATTTGGTTTAAATCCTAATCTTGATTCTTTTAATCTGTGTGGCACTGGGTAAATTGTAATACATTGTATACTCAGGGAAAACTTTAAAATGAAATTGAAAGGAGCCTGGAATATAGGTCATTCTTTTGGTAGAATGTAAGTATCTAAACTTCTGAGCTCAGATATTGATTCTGTAAGCACAGAACATAAGGGAGATACTGGCCTGGATTAGGGAAGTGGAAATAATTTGTAAACTGACAAACAAAAAATAGGAACAGAACAAAATCCCTAAAATGAATAAATAAAGGGAGAAAAGGAGTAAATAAAAGAAGACAATGCGAGACACATTAAAGAGTGATTTTAAAAACCAAGATTAAAGAAAGATGTAAGGCAGGAAATGATGGTGACTCAGATGTCACAAAACATATGGAGGGTGAGTCTGTTAATTTGGAAAAATGTATACATATATGCATTTATTAAGTTTGAATTTCTGACAGTTGTTTGTATGACACAGCTATGGTAAATCCTTGGAATTTGCAAGAGAGAAAAAAGTAAGTTTTGAAAATCTGAAACTAAAGTAAAGGAGAATTTTGTGTCAGTAATTTAAAAGATTGTATTCTTAAACACAAATAGATCACAGTGCTACATGGCTTACTATTGTGTGTTTGTGTGGAGAGAGGGTGTTGTGTGTGATGTGAATGAACAGATCTAAGTACATCTGAGCTGGACTATGGAGTGAGTGCACCTTGATGGGATCCTCAATGAGAAATAATTTTGTTGTGGGATTTAAGGACATGAATGCACTTTGAAGCATGCAAAGGGGACTTCACCACTTACTGTCTGTAACTTTGAACCAAGTTGAATATATTTTTTTTTTCCTATTTTTCTTGGTGTGAGATTTTTGGATAAATCTAAGTACATTTGAATTCCATTTTGGAGCTTGCTGTTTAAATACAACAAATCATGTAACCCAGTGGTTTAGAACATTATGTGCTCTAGATCAAGATTATCTGAGTTTGGATATCACTTCAGTAGACACTGGCTATGTGACATTGAGCAGATGTATCCCAGTGACAGTTGCAACATCTATAAAATAGCCGTAATAATCATAATATAGTTAACACATGAATTTGAGGATTAAATGAAATGATTCACATAAAACTTCTAACAAAATGCCTGACATTACCTGCATACTCCAAAGTTACTACCTATAACTTCATAAATTATGACATAAGTTATATTGTTACCCATTACTTTACGTAAGGAACCTTTATGTAAGGAACCTCAACATATCAATTAATTGTTTTCTACAATTTATTTTTAGTTATCTAAAATATATAATGCATAAGTGCTAGATTTACTAAGACTACAAAAAATTCTTTTACATTAAAGGAGTTGAAAATAGCTACATCTTAAAACAACAGAAAACATTTAATAAGATATCAAGAAAATCAGCAAGTAAAGGAATTGGTAAGCAGAAAATAGAGTAAAAAATGTCAGCGGTTTCTCATAACTGGAGGCTACTTTTTAACTCAGAGAAGAACTTGAGAGCTTTTATTTTTAAGTTTGCTTCTTCTATTGACAAAACAAAAGGACAACCTACTGAATGGGAGAAAATATTTGCAAATGATGTGACCTATAGGATTAATAGCCATCATATATAAACAACTCTTACAGCTCAACATCAAAAAATTTTACTGGTTAAAAAATGGGCAGAAGAGCTGAATAGATGTTTTTTCCGAAGAAGACACGCAGAAGGCCAAAAGGCACATGAAAAGATGCTCATTGTCACTAATCATCAGGAAATGCAAATTAAAACCACTATGAGATATCACCTCACACCTATCAGATTGGTTATCAGAAAGAGCACAAGTAACAAATGTTGACGATGACGTGGAGAAAAGGGAACCCCTGTACACTGCTGGTGGGAATGTAAATTGGTGCAGCCACTGTCAAAAAACTAAAAATAGAACTACCATATGACCCAGCAGTTCCACTCCTGGGTATCCAAAAAAAAAAAAAAAAAAAAAAAAAAAAAAAAAAAAAGCCCAAAACACTGATTCAAAAAGATACTTGCACCCTACAGTTCATAGAAGCAGTATTTACAGTTGTCAAGATATGGAAGAAACCTAAGTGTCCATCAATAAATGAATGTATAAAGAAGATGTATATATACAGTGAAATACTATTCAGCCATAAATAGAACAAAATTTTGCCATTTGCAGCAAACTGTATGGACTTGGAGGGCATTTTCTAAGTGAAATAAGTCAGAGAAAGACAAATACTGTATGATATCAATTTATTTGGAATCTAAAAAATACAACAAACTAGTGAATATAAGAAAAAAGAAGTAGAATCACGGATAGAGAGACCAAACTAGTGGTTACCAGTGAGAAGAGGGAGGGGCAATACAGGGGTTGGGGAGTGGGAGGTACAAACTATTGGGTATAAGAGGCTTCAAGGATGTATTGAACAACATGGGGAATATAGCCAATATTTTACAATAATTATAAATGGGAAATAACCTTTAAAATTGTATACAAAATTTAAAAAGTTTGTTTCTTGATTTTAATAATACTCTGTTGTGCATGTGTATGAAGACAAAACTTCTGTTTTGCAACAGAAAGGCCTTTCATAAAATACCTAGTTAAATTATATTCTCAAAATGGTGTCTATGAATTTTATTCTTTGTTTCTTTAAAAGATACCATATACTTAGTCAATTTTGAGGAAAAAAAGTCAATGACTCCAATTCTCTAACTCAGATGGTTAAGAATTATACATTTTGTAATGGGATCACTGTGAATAAGACAGGTGTGTATAAAAGTTCAGAAGAAATAAAAAGAGAATATATAGATTCATCACTTGGTTTTTATTTTTAAGGTATCAGTTTCAGCCAGTCAACATATTTTTCTGGGTAGGCAGTCCTGTGAATTTTTTAACCAGGCCAGTCCACAAATAGCATTTTTACCATGCCAGGTGTCAAGCTTGCCTGCCCAGGGACCTTCCCAGCCCCTTCTCCAGTCATTAAAAGAACCCTAGATTGAACAGTGAAAGAAACAGTATATTAAGAAGATTAAAAACTTGTCATAATTTGAATAAATTTATTTTGGAGAATCCTGCTGCTTGATTTCTTAAAGTAAGGTATAATTTTAAATAGAATAATTATCCAGTAGGCTTGAAAAGTAACAAGTTTTTGCTAAAAGGATACATTTTTATTTTTTTTTAAAGAGAACATCTGTTTCTTTGGTTTAAAAAAACATACTTTCAAGATTGTTTATGAAGGAAACATATGTGCACACACGTTTGTATATATGTATACACACACACACCAAAAATTTAAACATTTTTAACTTCTTACCAACTTTAGAGTATACCAACTTTAAAATTTACATAAACATAATATAAGATGATGATACATAACAGCCTAAAAATAAACAAACAAAAATGATTTTGAAAGAAATACACTTGAAAAAAATACAGTTGACCCTTGAACAGTGTCGGGGTTGGGGCACCAATCTCCTGTACAGTGGAAGATCTGTGTATAACTGATAGTTGGTCTGTATATGTGGTCCCTCCTTACCCATGGTTTCTCCATATCTGAGGTTCTGCATCCCCAGATTCAACCAATGGTGGATTGTGTTGTACTGTAGTATTTACTGTTAAAAAAAGAAATCTGTATATAAGTGGACCTGCATAGTTCAAACCTGTGTTGTTCAAAAGTCAACTGTATTTTAAAAAGTGTATTTCTTTAAAAATTATTTTTGAGCTCCATTCTATTGGAGCTATATCCCCAAGTATAAATAAAATATTAATACATTAAACAGCAGAAAGAATAAGATCATTTTTATATTTATATTATGAAAAAAGTATTTTCTTCCCTACTTATATATTTTATTAACTAGCAGCATGACCTAAAGCCTTTCAATTGTTTTATTTCTGACTGTAAGTGGAAAGAAGATGGACTCTGTCTCCTTTACCTCGTAGCCAAAAAAACGAAAACAAGAAAAAATGCACACAAATATGTATAAAGCGGAGTCTGTCTGTATCAACGAATGAAACAAATGAGGAAGAACTGAGAAATGTCTTGGAGGTCAAATGGGGTTATAAGGAGAGCTTTAAAGCTGGCATCTGGATGCTGATCTCAGCTAAAACTAGCACAAAACAATTCTTTAAAGATTGTTAGAAATCTTAAGGAGTAAAGACAGTCCTTTATTTGGAACACTGGGGAGCTGAACAGGATAGCTTTGGGAGCTTTTTATAAGTGATTTGGCAACAAGAAGCTTAGTAGAATAGACTGATGATAAATCACATGGATCACCATTGGTGTGGCAAACAAGTAATGTATATACAAGAATATTTAGTGCGGTGTTTGTCTGCAATGGTAAAAGTTTGAAAATAATCTCAATGTCCATTGACAGTGGAATGTTTCAATAAATTATGTTAACATCTGTATAGTAGGATGTTCTGCATTCTTGGTACAAGCCTAGTGGATCATATGTATTGATATGGAACTATCCTTGAGATAGTTTAAGGGAAAAGTGTGCAGAATAGTATGTATAATATGCTATCATTTTGATAGAAAGCAAATAGATAAAAATACAAATATGCTTGCAATAACTGGTTGCTCTGGTAAGGGAGTCATGTGGCTAGAAAACAGGAATAGTAATGAAAACTGTTTGTCATGGTATACATTTTTATAACTTGAATTTTGTATTGTGAATATGTATTAACCTACTCAGAACTTAAGATAATTTAATAATATAAATATATGTTGCTAAAAATAAAATAGTGTATTTCTATGCATATCCCAATATTGGAGTGTTTTTCAAAGCTGACTCTTTTAAGGTTTGCTTTTACAGTGGACTTTTAATGAAAATGTCAGAAAATTAAGATAGTTTCCTGTTACCTAATATAGAAAAAATTGAAGCTACAGAAGAGTATTTATAGTTTCACCCTGTGTAAAAATGTATACGTACACATGGATGCATATGCATAAAAATTCCAAGATGGGAACTCAAGAAGTATGAACAGTGACAGTCTCTGGGGAGTAGAACTCTTATTTACTTGGGCTGGAGGGGATTGGAGAGAGACATTTATTGGTTACTTTATATCCGGTTATGTTTGAATTTTAAAGAGGCATATCTTGCCTTTATGAAGTAAGAGAGGGAGGAGAGGAAAGGAGGGAAAGAAAGACGGGTAGGGTCACAGAATTATCCTACTCCAAAAAAAGAAGGAAGTGCCTTTCTCTAAGAAATCAGACTTTTGAAAGTGCCTAGTTTGTACTCACTTATTCATAAAGGTCTCTCCGGGTCTTTGTTAAAGAAAACAACATCACTGTATTTTATTAAGTACGTATGTTAGAGATAACATCTTTGGAAAGTGAAATGAAAGACATAAGGAAATAATAGTTTTCAGATAAGTACCCTCACCAAAGGATATCTTGTTGGAGTTCAAGGAGAGTCACTGAACAAGGGTTTTATTTATATTAGTGAATGGAATGCACTTCTCAAGTCTCTCAAGCACAAAATCTAATGCCTAATTTAAAGGATAAGTTTGTGTAAAATGCTGATTAGGCCATTATCAGAATATACCATTAAAATGCTATTAAGGTTTTTCTCTTTGATAACTTTCCCTTTTACTGATTGGAAGCATGGAATAATACTGTCCTATAGAAAGATTTCTAATTTGAACCCCAGCTTTTTACTCAAGTACTGAAATCAAAGTCCAGCCTGTAAGCTAAACCAAAAAGAAATCCTAAATATATCTTTCAGTCTCAACAGATGATCTGTTTAGCCTATAAATTCAATTTAGTGACCAGCATGCATCATTTAAAGTATATTTTAAGTTTTTCTTTATCTTCTCCTATAGGTGTAGCATTTGATTTCATAAATGAATAAAAAATATGTATCTTCAAGAACAATTTATGACTTAGTGAAACTATTACTAATAAATTCAGAATAAGTGATATCAATAACTACATTTGGAGGTTTTTATTTTGTTCTGTCAGGCATTCAATGAACATTTCTAGAAATACAAATATATTATTTTCTCATTTTACAGTCCTAAAAAATATTTTCCAAAAGTAGACATAAGTACAAACATTGAAGGCATTAAATAAGAAGGCAATCACAGAATAAAAATTCAAAAGTAAATGGGAAATACCTTTAATTTTCAATTATGTAAAATCTGCTTGTCAGAAGTGCCTTGAGAGTTTCAGCTTAATATCCATTTTCCAGTCAGATCTCTTTGTTCACTCCACTCCTGTCCTTCTTCCTCCATTAGCTTTGATAAACAAGAATTATAAACCTTTAAAATTCAATCTCACCATTCAACATTTACTCTGATTCTAATTTAATTCTTTGAAGATACTCATCAGTTTGCTTTTTTTTTTCTTATTCTGCTGTTGCTCTAATAGATGTTTCAATTAAAACTAAATCCTGGAGTCTGAGCAGATAGCTCAATTAGAAGTTGACTAACAAAAATCAACACTTTTCACCCCACAGTGGATATTGTAGAATGACCGAGAAGCCAGAAATAGTTATGTTTTACAGGATGTAGGAAAGTGGGCTGGATTTTATCGAATTGATAAGTATAGACTAAATTTGAATACTATATAGTGATTTGTAAAATATGAGGCTATGCAGTTATGCAGGCATAACTTGTACTTTTTGCCATTTGTAAATCCAGATGGAATTTTGAGAGTTTACAAGAAGAAAATTAAAATGTTTATTTTAGTGATATATTTTGAGTACATCTAATCTCTCTTTTAGCATTCTTTCCTTCAAATATGTGAAAACTATTTTTCCCCCTGATGTTGTCTCATTTAAAATCTGGATGTTTCCACTCCCTCCCATACTCAATTGGCATCATTTCTAGACTGTTCACCATTCATTTTCAGAAATTTTCATGTCATTAATGCTTCTGTTAAATTATGGCATATGGAATTCAACAATCATCTGTGGTATGATTAGTCCACAATTTCATGACATTAGTCTATCCCTTTGTGAGGCAAAACAGTCTAGCAGGTAAGGGTACAGACTCTGGAGTCACAGTGACAAGCTTGGAATCACGGTTCCATTGTCTTCTAGTTGTGTTTTCTTCATGCACAAAATGGAAAAAACATAGTACCCTCCACACAGGGTGACAGAAAGATTGAGTGGACATAAACACTTAGAATAGTATCTAGTATATAATTAGCACTATATAAGCCCTTATTTTTATCTTTTGTCCTAGGTATTTTACCCCTAAAATCCAGGCTAAAAAATTAGTTGTTTACCTCCTACTGGAAGGGAGATATATATACAAGTTTATACTGACTCATGATATATCTGTAATAAAAAAGCTAAAATTCTCAGCGTATTTTATGTGAATTACTAGTAAACCAGGACTCCTTTTCCTCAAATGTATCCAAGAGTTTTTGAAAATACATTGAAATTGTGTATAATTCTTGATGTACTAAGAAGGAATGGAAAACTCCTGATCTGTGTTCAGTTAGAGTCTTAGTGGTGTTTTTGCTCCAGCCTTAGTTTCATTAACTCCACATTCTTTAAAATAGCAAACAGATTATGTTTTATTTGATTTGCTTCTTATTTGTCTACCATCATTCTAGCTTTGTGATAGATTGTATTTATATTGGGACAGAAATCAACATATCTTTTTATAGTTTAAAATAAAGTTTCATGTCCTGTATTTTTCCAAAGTAGGGCAACCTCATTTTTGCTGAATAGGTGTGGAAACTGTACTGACGTTATTAGGGAGTAATCAGGTCAAATAGTAGAAGGCATTCTTTTGAATTCCACTTAAGTGTTTGTTCAATTGTGATTTAGTAATATATGACTATGGGAAATAAATGTAACTGTTTTTCAATATCATAAATATTGGCAGAGAGATTGTTTCAGGTGCTGCTGGATCAAAATATAATTGTGTTTTATGGTGGGTGAATCATAATTATTATTCATAGGATAATCACCTCTGTTGTCATGACAATAATTGTCTTTAAGTGAGTTAGGCACATTTTGAATGTCATACCCAACCAAGGATCAAAATTATTAAAGTAGGCTGAATATTTTCTCTAAATGATACGTACAGGTGATGAGAATTGATGCTGGTACTCTTAAGGTAACACGTAATCTTTCATGAATATCCATATGTAGAATTAGCACATTTCACCTGATTGCCATTTTGCCTAAGTGTCTTACTGTCATCAATCCCAGCTTCATCCTACATACGTTAGCCTAGCAACTTTGTGGGTAAATGTTAGCTGATGTCTCTCCCTATAATTTCCTTCTTTCTGTCTTTTACCATTATCACTTTTTTTTTTTTTTACTATTATCTTTTCTCTTTTATTTTATGATTCCCTGTTTAGTCAATTCTACCTCAGGAAACTTGCAAAGGTAAAATCTGCTCAAGAGACAAACTTTTCCTTTGTCAAAATCTTGAGTAAGACCAGGGCTTAAACATATGGATTGTTCCCAGTGAGGAAGCTATAGTGATATAATTATCTAAACTGGAATTGTCAGTCTCTGGCATTCAGTACTAGACTTATTTTAAACATCATGGTGTGCATAAAAATCACTTTGAGAGTAGGTTGCAAGGCAGACACAATGGATCCTAACCTGTGTGACTTTCGTCCCACCAATTAGTGAGAATTTGTCAATCTTCATTTCAGACAAAATCTCTAATTCATTGTTATATAGGTAGCTCTGGACCTTTCTAAAGAAAAGTGATGTAAGAAAACCAAGCTCTGAGTTAGCTCTGGCTTGATGATCTGAATGTTACACAGAATGACAACTAAGAAAGTGTGGAGACCAACTATGTTAGAGCAAGGCCTTTACACTTCTTTAAACTCTTGGTTCTTTATCGAGTAGGATTATTCAGCAGTTGATTCATAAAGTTAAAACACTGAGGTAATTGTAGTTGTGGACATTGCTCTACGTATTTCACAGAATCTTAGTCTGTTTGTGCATAGAATGTACTGAGCTCTTTCTAATCTAAGGCAGTTGGAGTGATACAACTTTTCAGCCTTAGTATTACAAAAACATTTCCCCCTTCATAATAGGCTTGTTACACAATAGAAAAATGAATCTTCTGAGAGCATATTCCAACTGATGAGTTTAGAGAAATCTCAAACATTTTCATTAGCTGAATGTCTTAGTGCATTTCCTGGAAAGAAGCCTGGATGCCCCTTCAGCCATATAAGTGATGTACTTTCCCCAAATAGTTGGGCAATATAGACCATATAAGAATGTGCCTTTTAGGAGGGTGACATAAATCACCATTGATGGTGAACAAATGAGTCTCAACATTTGTAGTTTAGCCTGCAATCATGTTCTTACCAAAAGATAAAAGGATATAGTGCTTTCATGGAATTCTTTGTTACAGCATAAAATGAATCAGTCTGAAGATGCTTTCATCTGAGAATGAGAATTAGGAAATGGCTCATAAGCTGAAGATAAGAGGACCTTAGTCAAGAAGGTACTGGGACTCTATTTATCTGGGGCTAAAAGCAAGGCAGTTACTAACATGTCATAACAAAACAAGGGCGTAAAAGTGAATTAAAATCTAGAATCTCAAAAGTCAGATAGTCTTTTGTAAAGCCAGCAATTATAATACAGAAGTGAACCTAGTGACATCTAGTTTATGCAAAAATTATTTATATTTCTTGCCAACTTTAAAGACTGGGGGCCCTACTATGTATGAAAGGAAATAAAAACAGGTTTTTATAGAATAAAAGAATAGTGATGATATTTTTATCCTTAGTAGGGTTGGGGTAAGAGAGAATATAGAAGTTCTTCTCTAATGTTTGAGGACATTGAGTAGATCTGGATATTGAGTCAAGCTAAAACAGGTGCACTTAGTGAAAGATTAAATTATAAGAGAAAGCAAAGCCTTACTTGGGGAAATTGCCTTAATAGAATTTCATTGTCCCTGTTCAGATCTTCCAATTTGTAAGCATTTTCAGAGAATTTTTTGGTGATTGATTACTGATAACAAAACTTACAGGAAATCTAAACCAGAGCAATAGCTTATTGGCTTATAAAAAATACTGTTGCTAGGATGAAGAGGCTCTGTAGCAAATTCTGTTCTGTAGAAAAGTCTAAAAGTGTATTAGGTGATAACTGAGTCACAATAAGAAGTAACTGGGTAAATTGGGTGAACTTAAAGGCTACTGCATTGTGCTATGAAAACCTCATGACTCCTCTCCACTGCGGAATATAATTGCAAAATAAACTATAATTACAAAATCATCTGGTTAACTACCTCAGAACCCTCCCCTATTAACTGTATTCTCCTGAGGTTTCCCTTTTTCTAGATTCCGGTTGAACAGTTATTGAAATCCTTCTTATTCAGATATGAGCATGTAGTTGATTACTTTTTTATCTTACCTAGGTTAGGTTTTGATGAAATTAATAATGTGAATCATTCTTTCGGCCATGGTTTAAGAGGCAGTCATTTCTCCAAGAGCCTGGCTTCTCAGATTCAATTCACTAGGGAACTTGTTCCAGATTTGGTTGTTCTCATGAGGGAACTAGAGACAACATTCTGAGAAGTACTGCCCTAAGGAATTCTGTAGATAATTAATCTCATCCACAGTATGTGATTTTACAACTTGAAGTCTGAGACTTGTCAACATTACTCTGAAGGCTGTCATGCTAGTAATTTTTTTTTAATGACATTTACTCATGGATAAGACTGGCTGAAATGAAACCAGAACTTCAGAGTTTAAACAAGTTACATGATTGCTTTTGTCTCTAGAGAAGTAAAAATCCCAAGTCAATTAAATATCACTTCTCTTACTATGAACATAGGATAGTATTTAGTCCTCAGCCTGGAACTGCATTAATATCATTAAATCAGCTTTATAATTTGGGAACTAATCTTATAAACCATTGAGTTCAAAATGTGTCTGTTATAGGAGAATAAACTGGTTCACGATGAACCCATAGTGATACAGTTAAGAGACCTGAGTTTAAATCCAAATCTTATGCTGTTTAACTTGGTCATTGTTCAACTGTGGTACTTTAAGGAGCCAGAGAGGAAAATGTATAAAATGCCAAAATTCTGCCAAAGATGACTGTAGTTTTAAACTGATGCAACATCACAACTTTTGCATTGACCCATTTTCTAAGAGAATTTCAGCATGCATGGACAATCCTAGATGTATTTATAAGTCCAATTTTTAGTAAACATGTCCATAGAAACAATTATAATCCATTATCACTCGAGATGAAGAAGTTTATAAAGATAAACAGATGGTAAAATGATTTACAGAGACTAAACGTCGTTACATATTAGAATGAGTCATTTGAGTTTTATAAAAATAAATGTATTCAGTGCAACCCTGGAGAAATTTATCCAAAATAATTCATTTTCATACTTGTGTCTATGATTTTTAGTGCATTAATTAAAATACTTAGTGAGTGTTAGCAAAATATTATACTGTATGCCTTGGAAATAGGTATGCTTTGAGCTTGAAGAAATGAGATAGTATATTTTAAATTTTATTCCTACCTAACAAGTGATGGCTCCTCAATACATATTTATTTAATCAGTACGTATGTAAAGTTGTAGGACACACTCCCTAGTTTTTGTGAGTTTATTCTATAAATTATAAGGAGAGAGAGCACATACAGATATGTAAATTTAGAAGTCAATATATAATACTTTTTACTTAAGAAATATAATAGTTGATATAGAAGTTCAAAGAGTAATAGAAGACTTCCAGTTGGCCAGCAATTTGAAGGATTTTGAGAAAGCAGTAAGTATAAGCTAAATTGACATACAGGTTTTATTTAAATAAAGGAGTAAACAATCCAGTTAGTTGGTTTAAACTTTGCAATGTCACCAATTAAGCAAGACCAGACACATTAGGTTTTGTAGGACTTGGAATTCTAGGTTAAGGATTTTTAACTTTATTCTTGAATATTTTTATTTGGACTTAGACTATTGAGTCATGTAAAATTATAACTGAATCATTTTAAATTGAAGATTTTTACTTTCTTTGTAGGTTACAAGTCCATCATATTTAGCATAAAACTAATTGTTTTATCATAACAAAAATCAATGAATATCATGTGTCCTTTCTTTCCTGATTATTTTTATACCTGTCAAGAATTGACAGGTATAAAACCTGTAAACTCTGTATTTTGATACAAATTAGAATTCTTTTTTTCATGCTTTAAGAAAAGATATTTTGACATCTATTGTAATGAGTGAAAGAAATATTACTGATTTCTTTGCATTTAATTTCTGAAAACCAGCAAACTTGAGAAGGTATTACCAAATATAAAATTTATCTTGATATAACTTGTCATACAGATAAACTTGGTTTTCTTTCTATTCCTCTACTTACCCAACCCCAGAAAAAGAGACAGCTTAAAAAGAATTAATTAAGTGTTAAGATTCAAAGGAAAGACCTGTCATCCAGTAAGAAACTTGCTCATAATGTATTTCCTATATTAGACAAAAAAAGGCCTGATTTGTTTTTAATTTCTCTGTCAAAATTATTTCATCCTTGTAAATCTATGTGGTATATAGTGCATCTCACTGATACCTACTTTTTTTAATTTCACTTTAACTCATTTCTTGTTGTCCTTATTGGGGCTTTGGAAAGTAGGGGCTAAGGTAGAGCAAACTGATTTATTTAATGAAGATACTTGAAGGTTCAGGGGAAACTCAATAAGGCAATGCCAAGTCATGTTTTGGAGTGTAAGGGAAGAGAATTGCCATTGAATTACATGAAAGAAATTGACAGAACTGAAAAGAAGGGAGCGGAGGAGGGAAAGAAGGCATGGAGGGAAGAGAGAGAGAAGAGGCAGGCGGAGACTGAGAGGGAAGGGAATCTTTAGTTCACTATGAAGTGTGCAATATGAATGATCTCTTTCGTCTCTCCTGTGGAACCTTTAGTAAATTCTGCCATGCTGATCAGTGCTTGTATATGAGTAAATTTATTTGGAAACACTAAAAGCACTCAAAGAAGGGCCAACTAACATTTGAGTTAATATTCATGCACTCAAAAATACCTCTTGAATGTGTATGATGTGTCAAGCTATCTCTGGGAAGAGAGAGGCAATTAAAATGGTCACAATGCTTCTTTCACACAGTGTGGTAGACAGGATTCAAAGACGAGCTCAATGACCCAAGCCCTTCTACCATCCCCTCCTCTTATGTGTGGACGGGACCATGAATATGAGGGGATATCACTCATATGATGGGGGTATTTATCAGCGACTTCGAGATAATCTCAAGGAAGTTTATTCTGAGTGGGCCTGACCAGTAGAAGAAACCCCTTTTAAGGCCCTTCCTAAGAGATTAAAAGCATGAGAAGGTCTATGGAGGGGGCCACATAGCAAGAACCTGAGATTGGCTTCTAGGAGCAGAGTTGTCCTCAAACAGATAGCAAATACATGGGGGCTTCAGTTTTATGGCTGCAAGGAAATGCAGTTTTCAAAAAAAAAACAGAGGAAGCTTAGAAATCTACAGATGCAGATGCAACCAGCTGACACCTTGCCTTCAGCCTTGTGAGACTGAGCAGAGAGTTCAGATTCCTGACTTGGAAATTGTGAGATAAGAACTTTTTGTTTTTTAACCTGCTAAAATTGTGGTGATTTGTTACACAGAAATAGAAATCTAATGCATGCTCTTGCTTCCTTTTATTTGTCTTTCTATTACTCTGTGTTATTATTATAATTTTAATTTACAATCATTAAATGAGAGAATCCAGTAATCATACTGTCCTGAATATGTATCAATGGGCCCCTCTAGCCATGCTGTTTCAAATTCTGGTGCCCTGGTTAGGCTGATGAGGTGGATAGTTAGCATTTCCTGAATACTATGCATGTTAGATACTGTATTAAGCATCTTCCATGATTGACTCATCTAATCATCACAGACATTATAATTAGCTCCACCCTATGGATGAGGTAACTGAGGTACAAAGAAGTTAAGTAATATGCCCAAGGTCACACAGCTCGTGAATAGGAAAATTGGGGTTTGAAAATCCAGACAGTCTGGTTTTAAAGTGTAAGTTTAACCATACTGCCTCTCCTAATGCACCTTTAGAGAATACCTGAACAAGTTCTAGCCACATTTAGATGTGTCATATTGTGAAGACAGAAGCTTCTTAAGTTCTCTGGTAAGTTGCAGACATTGCCCTGTGAGGAATCTTCTTGCTACTTATGAAATATTTCATAAGTGTCATATTGATAAATAATTCTGAGAAGCTGTACCTACACCAAAAATGACAGCTCTCAGAAGAGTTTCAGAGATGCAGGTGAAAAGCATTGCTTCTGAAAATTTGTTTATAAATGAGTAGTAGTGTTTAAAATAACAAAAGCTTAAATTCTGAATGGCCATTTTCTAACATGCCATATGAAAAGAAATTCTTCCTTCCAACTAGAAGAAAATTATTAAACATTCAGGTAATGGCATTTTACAAGATTTTCAATATTGGGAATTTTGTCATAAGTATAATCTAATATTAATACATAACACGATTCATTGTAGTTTCTATTTGAGAACTTCTAATCTGTCATTATGAGATATTATTATCTGTCTTGTTCCCATGGTTTTCTGTGCTAAAGCATTTCACTGACTGTAAATTAATGAGCATAACAAAAAAAAATCTATTTGTAAGGGAAGTCAAGACACATACAGAATAATTTTTATTAATAATATCCTCATGAAAGCATATCAGTGTGATTATAGTAAAGCTGTGTGGCCTTGTCACTGAATTAGAAAATATTTTGAGGGTATTCATTTTTCTCTTGGGTAATGGTTACTGCAACACACCCATTTTAGAACGGTAATATATTGTTAAATCTCTATTAATGGAATACCTTTTCTATACTTTTGGTATAATTACTATCTTAACACTACATATTTCCTCATTCTCTTTAATTTAATCTTCATAATATGCCTCCACATTTTTCTTTTAAAATTTTATTTATACATCCATGCTCCTTTTACACTTTAAAATGAGATGGGAATTAACTCAAGTCTTATACAAAAATTTATCAAAGTTCTAGAACATGTTAGGTATGGTGCTAGGAAGTAGATACATTATAATAAAAAAAAGCATTACCCATAGTATAATGGAGATTTTAGTCTAGAAGTAAACTCCCTGCAAATTTGTATGTTTCTGTGTATATTTAATACACATACACACGCACACAAACTATGCGTATATGTGTGCATGCAATTATATATCTTGATAAGTGATGTAAAGGGAAAAATCAGTTTGATGAAGAATATTAACAGAGGGGAAAGTACGTTAAACTAGTGGGTAATTAATGTAGATCTCCAAGCAGAGGTAAAATTTAAAATGGAATAGGCATCTGAAAAACAGGGAAATTTGAAACTGAAGAAATGGAATGTATCAAGATGCTGAGGTGAGAAATTCGGCATTTAGAATGGTGGCTAATCAGTTCGAAGGTTATTAGTAAGTAGGTCAGAGAATACCAGGAAATTGGAGAGGTAAGCAAATCCCATTCATTGAGAACTCATTGTACCTGTTAGAGAATTTAGAGTTTTAGAGATTGTCTTTTCAGTATTGAGGAAGAACAAATACTAAAATTAGTTCAAGTTAGTCTTCTTCCAGCCATTGTTTGCCTTCATCTGGGTTTACTTTAAAAATTCAGGGTTATAGTCTTCTAACCAGATCTTACACCTTTCACAAAAATTAACTTGAAATGGATCATACATCTAAGTGTGACATAAGGAACTTGAAAACTTCTAGAAGGAAACAAGAAAATTTACATGATTTTAGGTTTAGTGATGTCGTTTTTTTAACTTGAGGTATGATTGACATACAATACTATGTTGGTTTCAGGTGTACAACATAGTGGTTTGACATTTGTATACATTGTGAAATGGTTACCACAGTAAGTCTAGATACCATCTGTCACCTTACAAAGTTAATATTATTTACTATATTTCCCATACTGTATGTTACATTCCCAGGACTTATTTATTTTATAACTAGAATTGTGTACTTAATCCCCTCACCTAATTTTCTACACACCCCTAATCCTTGTCCCCTATCTGCCAACCGCCAATCTGTTCTCTTATTTTTAGTCTGGATTTTGTTTTGATTTGTTTGTTTTGCTTTTTAGATTCTACTTGTAAGTGAAATCATGTGGTATATTTCTTTCTCTGTCTGACTTACTTCACTTGGCATAATATCCTCTGGGTCCATCCAGGTTCTCAAAAAAGGCAAGATTTTTTTTTTTTTTTTTTTTGTGGCTGAGTAGTGTTCAATTGTGTGTGTATCTTTTTTATCTATTAATCCATCAGTAGACACTTAGGATAGTTCCATATCTTGGCTATTGTAGATAATGCTGCAGTGAACATAGGGGTGCATATATCTTTTCAAAATTAGTGTTTTTTTTTTAATTTGGAAAAATACCTAGAAGTTGAAATACTGAATTGTATGATAGTTCTATTTTTAACTTTTGAAGAATGTTTATACTATTTTTCATAGTGACTATATTAATTTACATTTCCACCAACAATGCATGAAGATTCTCTTTTCTCCATATCCTTGCTAATACTTGTTAATCATTATCTGTTTTGTTAATAGCCATTCTGACTGATGTGAGGTGACATCTCATTATGGTTTTGATTTGCATTTCCCTGATATTTAATGATGTCAAGCATCTTTTCATGTGTCTGTTGGCCATCTGTACGCCTTCTTTGGAAAAATGTTCAGGCCTTCACATTTTATAATCAAGTTTTTTTTTTATTTGATGTTGTGTTTTAAGAGTTCTTTGAATATTTTGGATATTAACCACTTATCAGATATGTCATTTGCAAATATATTTTCCCATTCAGTAGGCGGCCTTTTGGTTTTGTTGCTAGTTTCCATGCTGTGAAAAAGAGTTTTAGTTTGTTTATTTTTGCTTTTGTTTGCCTTGCCTTTGCAGTCAGATCTAAAACAGCATTGCTAAGATTGATGCCAAGGAACTTACTTGCTTATGTTTTCTCTGAGGAGTTTTATGGCTTCAGGTCTTACATACTAGTGTTTTAATTCATTTTGAGTTAATTTTTGAATATGGTGTCAGAGATCCAATTATTAGTGTATTCTTCAGCTCTGTGACTTCTATTTGGTTCTTTCTTATGTTTTCTCTTTGTTGAAGTTCTCACTGTGTACTTTTACTCTTTGTTGTGGAGAGCATTCATCTAGTTTTCAGATATTTTTCAGAGGGACATGATCCACATGTAGCTGTAGACTTGTATTCATGTGAGAATGTGAGTTCAGAGTCTTCTTCAGTCTCCCATCTTCTTCAGTCTCCACTCATCTCCTTGTGATGAGTTTTAGTAACATGTGGTTCATGAAAGAACTAAATGGATATGTTAACTTTCTTAAAATTAAAACATCTTCTCTGCAAAGAACACTTTTAAACTAAAAAGACAAGCCGCAAACTGGAAGAAAATACTTGCAAGTACCTACCTGAAAAAACATTCATATCCAAAGTATAGCAAACACTCTTAAAACTCAATAATAAGGACACAAACAACCCAGCTGAAAATTTCCTGTAAATCCAAAACTGTTCTAAAATAAAACATATATTTAAAAAATTAATGGTTGTAATTTCACTTTTTTCCCCAAAATTTGAAGATTTGAGTTGGTTGACATTTTTAAGCTATTTCTGTGATTTTAGGTGTCACATGTTTTAAAAAATGTTGACAGTCCTGTTTTTGTAGCCAGGGGAAAGAAAATGTCTTTCTTTCTCTTTTCTCAGTAATTTAAAACTTTTCTCGTTGATGGAGGTTTTGGCAGTTGTGTCTACAAAAGAAAATATCAAAGAGAAACTGTTAAAGCACAAAAGTTGGTAGAACCCCAGAGCTCCAAGATTCATTTTCTGTGAGCAATTCTAGAAGGTTGGCTTTTTAGGCCATGTCCCTTCAATATTGTCTTGCTTTCTGTCTCTAAAGGTGTTTCAGATTTATTTTAACCTTATACTTAACATGGTGGTCGTAGTAATGAGCAGATCAGTCAGAATATTCTAGGTTTTTTGTTCCAGGCTTTTACTTAGGTTGTTTCTTCAGACTTTAGTCTGGAATTCTCTCCTTTCCTTTCCTCACAAATCAATTTTCATCTTTGCCAGGAAGTCTTTTCTGGGTCCTGAGATTTGAATCATGGCTACTTTTGTTGTCTTGGTAGTTTCCCTATAATCAACATTCATTAAGTAAGCGAGGATGTATTGAGCTTCTCCTGGGTATCAGATACTTGATGTGTTGGGCACATCAGCTAGCTAGAACTGTCAGCAACTTGAGGGCTGAGAACATCTCCCATTCATCTTAAGCCTCAGGACTTGGCAAAGTTCTTGGCATATAGTATGTGTTTTAGGGAGGGTGAGAGAGCAGAAGGGTGTGGAGTTTATGGTTCTGTGTGAAGAACAGGTCTCTCAGATGCAAGATTTTCAAAACCAGAACTTCTTTCATGGGTTTACTCATTTCCATGACTCCATGACACATAAATTTCTCTCAGGTTATGATTTTCCTTAAACTCATTGTCATTAACAATGCCCTATTTCTGCTCCCAAAGGCCCTTGAGATGAATTTGCCCTATGATAGAAAAATGAAATGGTTGCCAAAATGCTTTCACATATATATGAGAATTGATCTCAGATTCCTCCCATCATTTATTTGGATGACTTGAGGAAAAAAGAAAGGAAATTCTTCCCACTTTTTATTAAGTAGGTTGGATTTTTGTTTCCTAATGGTAGTTTTCAACAGATACCACTCTGTTTCATTGTATGGAGCACTTCTATTAGTGAGTGTGTGTTTTTGTGTGTGTGTGGTGTGTTCTGTGTTTATTGCTATATACTCAGCAGAATTGAAGCAGAGTTATGAAATAAAATTAAAATGTAGGCAAAATGTTATTTCATTAATATTTCCTGTTTAATTCTTCAAATATTATAATTGTGTATATGTGTGTGAGTGGAAAAATGACTAGGCAAGTGATACTATTTCATTCATTTAAATTCTCCACAATTCAGAAGTGTGTTTTAGACATGCATACAAATTTAAAAACCTTTCTTGATATTTTGTAGTTTGATTTTTGGTTACTTCCAAAATATGGCAGTCTACACATTGCTCACATCCTAGATATGTAAATGATATATATTTTTTTCTTATTCAGTCCTCAATGTATCTTCTAAAGTAATAAAATTAAGCTTGAAGAAGTGGTATATCGTTAAGTAATTAAGTAATTACCCAGTATGTCCTGTACATATACATTTGTGGGTTGTTCTCACATAAATGTTTAGTAATATTTGAAATTACGGATTGTTCTATTATTTAATTCAAGCATGTTTATACATCAGAGTTTCTCAATTACCTGTGTTTATTTCATTTAATCAAAATAATAGAACATTATACATATATTCATACATACAATATAATATTCAAACATGAAGGCCGTAATTTCCATTGTAATTTATGAAAGTTTTTAATATAGTGGGTATTGTCTCTCAACATTTCCTATCAGTTCACATCTTCCTTATGATTTGTTTTCCTATCAATGACAACAAAATTTTTCAAAAGTCACCAAGGTCCCAACTTCAAAATTATCTTTGACCTCATCTTTTCTTTGCCATCAAATCAAGCCAGTCACAGAATCTTATCAATTCTATCTTCTAAATTTACATACATACTCCCTTTCCTACTGCCACTCCTGAATAAACATACAATTTGTTTGAACTTTCCTGCAGCCTCATCTTCTCTTTCCTTCTATGCATATATTACACTTCAGCCAGATAACATTCTCTTCCCCAAATGGTCCCCTTGTTTCTTAACATCCTGCCTTTGTTTATGCCAAACCATCTCCTTGTGATTTATTTTTCTTACCATATATTGCACAAATCCTACTTATCCTTCAAGATTTTGCTTAAATTACATTTAATTTAAAAAAATGGAACTTTGCTTTATAAGAACAACTATAATTAGCCATTCTTAGTCTGCCGTTATCCTTCATTTAAATAAGGTTTTCTCTAAACGATACCTGCAGGGACCATTTCTTCATTTCATGGAGTTCTCTTCTCTTTCCCAACTATCCTACTTAAGAGGTGAACACATCATTTCTTTACACATTGTAGATTTGATGATTTTTACTGTCTTTCTCCTGTCACTAGAATCCACGGTAAGATCCAGGAGCACAAAGACTTTCTTCTGTTCACTGCTGAATCCCCAGTCTTCCCAAACTGTGTCTGTCATAGAGTACCTCAGAAAGTGTGTGCTCAATTAAGAAATGTCCAGTCAGAAGTAATCTCCTCTCTTATACCTTCTTACAATACTTAATGTATCCTAGCTATATTGTCATTTTTGCCATTTTGTTAGTTTTGTTTATATTCTTGTACTAGCTTTAAAGAGGAGATTTTCATAATTTATTCTACACTTATCCTAGTACATTACATGTAACAGGTTGACAGTAAGAATTTTTAATATGTGTTGCCTTAATGAGCTACTCTCATGTAACAACAGTGATTAATAAATAGATAATATGGTTTTAGTATCAAAAAGTCCAAATTTTCTGTGGAATCCTTAGTAAGTATAAGAGTAGGTGAGTACTTTTTTTAAGAACTTTTTAAAAAATACCATGGTTTACTTTCTTGAATTTTCTGCATTGCCTTTAAAATGTTACAGGTCAGTTGTTCCAAAAATACGTAAAAATGTATTCCTATTTTCTAATAACTTCATTATTGTATTGTAATAGCGTATTATAGAATCTTTAGGACCTCGTAAGTGGTACAAAATAATATTTTAATTCCTATTAACCTTGTTATAAAACTATATTTGCCTTTATGGGTTTTTTTTTTTAAAAACTTTAAGACAGAAAGATAAAATAGGCAGAATATCAATGTGTATACTAATAAGGCTTCTAGAATATTAATAATCATATTAATAAGGACTTTAGAAGTACCCTGGCACACAGAAGTTAAGCCCACACCTTCTGGAACCAGATGTCTGCATTTGTTGCCTTACTCTCCCATTCACTTTTCTGACTCAGTTTCTTCATATGAAAAAATAAATACAATAAAAATAATTAACTCAAAACCCTTTTATAACCATAGAATTTGTTAGTCTATGTAAAGAACTTAAAACAGTGTCTTACCTGGTGGACCTATATAAGTGCCAGCTAATTTTATTATCATTATTAGGGGAATGTCACAGTTGATCATGATTTTTCAGAAGTTCAGGTGTCAATGATCAGCCTGTAGAATGAAAAGCTTTTAGCACTCCCAGAGCAGATCCATCACTCATAGGCAGACTCACATGAAAATGAGTCCCTGCACTTGATGTATAAATTCAGGATTCTAATTTACCCATGCACAATAAGAATGCTAACAGTACTAGGGGAGCAGATAAATTATTCAACCTTGTTTCCACGTGGGTGGCACAAAGGAAGCCAAATTGTAATCAAAATGGCTTAGTGAGCATGTTAATTAAAGAAGGATTTGTTGTTTGATTTTGATATTAAGTGACATTATGCTAAAAATAAGCCTGTGGGGCAGTATTCTTGTAACTGAACATCCTCTTCCTGGGAGGAGATCATGTTTTCCCCCATGCTATGCTTCCTGGACTAAACAAACTCTGTTCTGGATGACATATTTTTTTGTCAGGTATATTAATTGTGATATACTACTAAAAACTGAGAAATATTTTCTGTCACTTTAAGGAGACTTGTCAATATTTCAGGCTATCTATACATTTTAAGAGAGAAATCTTGTTTTACTGTAAATTATTATGTTTGTAAAAGCATCCCTGTAGTCCCCAAATACTGTTACCATTTACTATGGATAAAGTGATGAATACAATTGTTATTAAAAATACAACAGAAAAGAATATTGTAATGTTATAGAAAACAATTAACTTCTTCTTAGCTTTTATTTTATCCTAATAAATTCTGACATGTCCCAAAGTAGTTCACTGTCGCAGAGTAGGTAACAGAAGTCACAACCAAGTATTTGTTTCATTTTTTTCAGAGAAAATTCATGTAGTAATTAATCCTAAACCCTTTGAACATCAAGCTGAGCTCAACATGAAATATGTATTTTAGTATTCATGGTTCAACTTGCCTACTCTGTTTGTATTATGTGATTTCAAAAAGGTTTGAATACACACTGACATGCACACACATGCGCACACACACATTTCTGCAAATCTAAAGCCATATCCTAATGTAAAGCAGGCAGGTGAGCATATTTATTCCAAAATGGTTAAATGATCTCTTAAAATCAAACAAACAAACCAAAAATTTTGAAATATAAAGATACAAAAAATAAAAACTTCCTCTAGAGATCTGTTATAAAACATTGTACCTGTGGTCAACAACAGTGTCTTGTATACTTAAACATTTTTTAAATAGATCTTGTTTTAAGTGTTTTTCCCACAATAAATTAAAATTTGGAATAATGAAAAAGACTAACGACACATAAAAAAAAAACCTTTTTGTTCTGTAACCTCATAGTGTGCTTAAATTTAGATTTGGATATTTGTGAAGAAAACATTCAACTTGTTTTGAATAGAATGATTCCCTTTAGTGTTAAATACCCACTGTAGACATGCAAATGTTTCTTCTATATGAGCTGCAAATGGACCAAGAGACCACAAGTAAAATATTTAGTGCTAACTTTAAGGTGGAAATATGTCTTCCTTATTGAGCTATAACTTTACTCTGAGAAATATTTCTGGAAAGAAAAGATTTATTTTAATATTTCTGCATTTAACTGGAAGCTGTTCACAATGAATGATTTTGCTTTAGTGAGGCATCATTTTCCAAAAGAAAAATAAGAAAGAAACAGGTGAGGCTATCAGTGAAAAGTGAGACGTGATACCCACTATATTAAACTATATAATTGTCTATTATCACTCTGTTTTATACTGGACAAATGCTATAATTGTTTAATGAATTTTACTACTTCAGTTGTCGGTAATTCAGAATTTGTGATCATTTGGAGTCAGTTGAGTGGAAAGAAATTCTCTCACAATGTGAGAGACAAAGGTTGACCATACACAGAATTATAATGCACTAAAATCTACTTAAGATAACCCTTTTAAAAACTTTGAATAGCTAATATTTTATGCACAATAAGATGCAATAAAATGTAATATAAAACAATTTTTGTCAGCAGTATTTTCAGAAAGTATTTTTGGGACATAACATCCTCTCCCTGGAAGTGTTGCTGGTGGTGACTCGCAACACTTTTCTTGTGGCAGAAAGAATTCAGAGACAAGACATGGAGGCTAAGAAAGTAAAGTAGGGATTTATCAAGGGATGGATAGTACACTCAAGTGGAGAGCAAACAGGCTCAGGTGAGCAGCTTCCCTGAGTGTTTTTGTTTTTGTACGTTGATTACATGTAGTGTAAAAATGAACAGGTGGAATAGTTATTGGGAGAAGGAGGTGTTGGGGATTCTATTCCCTAATTTTCATCCCAACTCCACCTTCCTGAAGGGAGGAGGGAGTTTTGTCCTTAGTCTGGATTAGAAGTGTCATGGTGTTGGTGCATGATCAGTACTTCTAATCTGCAAGGCTAATTTTATTGAAATGAGGGCATAATGAGCAAAAGTTACATTCAGACACGAGATTTCTGCCTTTTTCTACCTTTCTTTTTTGGCCTCCAGGCCACTTGTCACCTCAAAATGTGTGACAACTTATCAGCCCAGAGATTGCTGCTTTTCTTTCTCTGCCCAGGGACCCCTGGTGCTTTCATTGCGTAGAGTTTCCTGCATTGGGCCCCGTGCGTCTCCTTTCTGCCCATTTCCTGCCATTTTGGCCTACATTCCCTTCTCTGCTTATATCTAGCTATTTGCCTGCTCTAAGAGAAGGATTTCATCTCTTTCACAATGATATGCTTCCTGGGTTAAGCAAACTCCTTTCTGCCTAACACATGAAAATATATTACAGATAAGTTGAGTTAATAACAATATTTAATAATAACTTGCATTTTTAAAGCACTTTAGTTTGTTTTAATTAATGTCTCATATTACAACACTCGATTGTTTTTTCAATCCTGTGATACAAAGTAGGCATTATAATCTGCATTTAAAGTGAAGTTATTGAAGCTCAAAGAGATTGTGATTATTTAAAATCATACAGATAATTAGTTGCACATATAAGTAACTGCCCTCAAATTTATTCATTGACTACTTATTATATGACAGGCCCTATGCTGATATGCAAAAATAAATCCATCATGCTTATATATACAGTCCTTACTAAACACCAGATAATATTCCAAGCACTTTACAAATATAATTCATTTAATCAATTTACAAATGAGAAAATGAGGTAGAGAGAGTTTAAATTGTCTAGCGTCACCAATATATTGAGAGAGACAAAATAAGAAACCATGTATCCATAATCACAACACTATGTCTCTTCCATTACATAGGTCTAGGAAACAGGAACCTAAGAACTATTGCTGAAAATGATTTTAAATTCTGAAAAGATGGTGCAAATGAAATCTAAATTAAACTTGATACAAAAATTAATTGCACGTTGTAAGTAAAAAAGAGGTTTGGGAAAATTAAAAAAAGATTAAAGAAATTAAAAAAATGAAAATATGAGGATAATTGAAAGCTATACAGCATTATTAGAAAAGTCTAGATGGAGGCAAGATTCTAAAGTATCATGATGGAAGTGAAATGCTCTATGAATGTTATCTTAAAGATACATATTCAAGGGACTTGTTCTGTTATTTAAAAACAAAAATATAGCTTTCATGATTTTGTTTTAATTAAATATTTTGTATTGCAGTGAAATGGGATGCATATTTGTTCTCAAAGCATTGATGTGAGCCAGTTTTCTGACATTCATTTTCCTTACAGTCTTCAAAGAGGCTGTGATATTCACAAAGAGTTTGAGCCATACAAACATGATCAAGACCTTGGTATTCTTACAAAAGAGAGTTTGTTCAACTTAGAAACATTTGGGAAAAGAAGCAGTTGCAAAAAGATTAAAAACAAAGAGCAAGGATAGTTGAGGGTTCAAATATGTTTATGCTTTCATGTATATTATTTGTCAGATTCACAGGGGCACAAACTTCAAAATTAATTCAGTTCACAGCAGGATTAACTTCTAGAGTTGATGTGTTTATACAGCAGTGCTGTGACCTCAGATCTTACACAATGTTGCTTTTAATCACCTTGGTAAGTTTACACTTTCACTGTAAAAATAATGACACTCTGAGTAAGAGTGAAGGGTATGAAAAGTATGCAGTAGAAAGCTACAGAGAAAAAGAGGTTAATAATCATCCAACAGCCTAAGATGCTGTTCTCTCTACCCATCACTCCCCCAGTGTACACACACACACACACACACCCACATGTGAGCTCAGAGAAAGAAAAATATAGTTCTGTCTAGTACTTTTTACCTCACTGGAATTAATCATGCAAGTTATAACTACTATTTGTATAGATTTTGTGCTAAATCTTATATTAATCCTCTCAACCATTCTATAAGGGGAGACCTGCTAGTGTCTCACTGTGGAGATAAAGCAACCAAGCCTTAAAGTGATTAGTTGGCAGAGACAAGACTCTCCTCTGTGGGATTCAAATTATTATGCTGTGGAAGAGGGTCCCTTGTTAAAAACCAATTTTCAAAACTGCTGTGGTTCATGGTCCTACTTCATGGTTTATATCATCTTGTGGCATTGTCCTAAAGACTCTCAAGAGTAATAGGCACTTTGTTAAATTTTGCTGCACATTAAAACCATTTATCTGGGAAGTTAAAAAAAAAAAAATTCCCATGCCTAGGTCACACCCCATACCAATTAAATCACAATTGTTGGAAGTTCTACCCAGGCATAAGATTTTTTTTTTTTTGGTAATTTTCCAGATGATTCCAGAATATAGTCATACCAGTCTTCTAGCTACCTTGCTCCCTACCATTAGTGCTTGTACAGTTTTTCTGTCACACCAACATAGTTATCCAGTCTCCACCCAGTCCAAATGTCCCTGGTATTAGCTTTGACTGTCAAAACAGTTCTTAGGTTAATTCAAAATCTGTCTTTCTTCCTTCCATCCTTTTGTGTTCATCCTGCCTCACTGGCATAATGCAATTTTTATATCTGTTTTACATGTGACAATATATTGGAAGTCATTTTTTTAGTCCCCTGAGTTTTCACTTCTCCAGGATAATCCATTTATTTCTTTTAACTGCTTCTCTTATGATATGACTTCAAATCTTATTATCCTAGTAACTTTCTTTTCACTAGACTCGTTGTCAGTATGGTATCTTGGAAAGAACTTGGATTTTAGAGTCATAATGCCTTTTGTTTACATTCCATACTGGCTACTTACTAGCCTTGTGGACTTGAAAAAGTTATTTAATTTTCTCAGCTTCCCTTCTGCCACAAATAATGCTACTTCATGAAATTTTTACGAATATAAAATGAGATCTTCAGAGTAGGAGTAAGATTCTTAGAAGCTCTGAGCACTGAAAATTTAGTGATTTATCACAGTCCACTTCATCTCCCCAACATACATAATTCAAATGAAAATAATAATAAACCGACAATAAGAAAGGAATCCAATTAAATTCTAGGTATTTTTCCCTTCATTAATAATTGCTGATCTTTTAAAATCATTAACAGCAAATATACAATTCATTAAATACATATGCCCATTTCTTTGTACCTTCATTTTGCTGGTACTCCAAAGATATGTTTAACCTAACCCTGAATAACATAGGGCTAAAAAGTGCCCAGATGTCGTTCTGCTTGGTAAATTTGAGAACTGAGCAGATATGTATGACTTTAGACAAGTTGTTTAACCTCTTCCACAAACTTCAGTTTCCTACATTGTAAAATAAAGATAAGATATGCCTTGGGGATTATTGTAAAGATTGTGAAAATCTCAGAGGATTAAAATAAATGATGTATAGAAAGTGCTTATAAGTGATCACAAACAGTAGGTACAGTGTAGTAGGTAAAAACTTCAGCCGTGATGCTATCTTGAGTTGAAATCTTAGCTTAGAGTTTACTGGCTCTGAAACCTTGAGCAAATTATGTAATGTATGTGTCTTAGTTTACTTCTTAAAAAATGGGGATAAAAATACATCCACTGAGTAAGGTTTTTGTGAGTTTTAAATAACTGATGCTCTTAATACGTTTAGCACAAAATAAGGTTTCAATAATGTTCACTATTATCATTACTAAAATAACAGTAATTTGTGTTAGGCATGCAAATATCTGGCACTTGGTAGGCATGCAAGGCATGATGGCATAATTTTCTTTTTAAGTGAGGGGCCCATAATTGAACACATTACTGATATTTAGAAACTGCCTGCACATTGTAGCTACTCAATGAATGTATGTTGAGTGAATGAATGAATGTGGCCTGACTACAAAATAGGAAGGGATTATATCTGTTAGAACTTTCCTCCTTGTAGGTATAAATTCATAGTTCTAATTAATATAACCTAATGCATTTGTATTTCATTCTCTCCAAATGACCTAAATTCCAATTAATTTTTAAAATTTAAAAAATTGGAAAGCTCTTTATTTTATTTGGAAAATAATCTATTCTTACTTATTTTTATTTGTATTATTTTTATGAATTTCTAGTCATACTTCTGATTTTCTTACTTTGCCTGAACTGGACAGTACTGTAAGAGAAAACTTTCAAAAACATTTCTAATCTAACTCAGTATTATATAACATATGATTATTAAATTTCAATCCCTGTGATTCAAGCTTGAGGCTCTTATTACATGGAAAAAAAAAAAAAAAAAAAGAGGTGCTTAATTTCTCAGTTTAGCTCAGCTTAGCACAACCTGAATCCCTTAACTTCAAACTCACTTGCTCTAGTAATTATTGACACTTAGGCCTTCTGCAAGTCATTTCTGCACTCTGGGCCTTTACATTGTCATCTGTTAAATGGGGATAATATTACCTAGCTCATGAAGGTATTTTAAGAAACAGGTGAGGTGACGTATTTGAAAATACCTGGGATATGCAATGTACACACATACATGACAACTACATGTGTGTGTGTTCAGACAGAGAGAGCGAAAGAGAGTGACACTTAGTGCTTACTCAAGTATATTCTAGACAAAAGGCAATCAAATGCCCAAAATTCAGAGATTTGCTTCAATAATTTGAGCACTCTGACAGTGACTATTTTAGAATGCTTATTTTCTTGAAATATGACTTGTATTAGATTAAGGTACTTGCATTTTCTACTTGTAACAGGCCAGAGGAGGTTAATTTTAATTATAATATTCTGCACTTAAATTTTGATAGCCTACTGCCAAATTTTAAAATTAAGATTTATTCATTTTGCTTTATCTGCCAACAGTAAAATCTAAAATTATTGGTTTTCCTAAATAGATACCACTTGAAAGTTATATTACATAGTGAGCGACAGAATGCAAAATATTTCAAGGGGCACTGAGTTCTGTAACATAACTGACCCCCACTTTGATAGTTATTATCCTGGTGCACATCTCTGACAGAGCCCCTTAGCTGTCTAACTTTTCTTCTACTTTTCTACTTTATAAGCCAAGATGTCATTTGGTATATGTCAAAATGGTGCTAAATATTAGGCACTAGAAGATTTGAAAACTAATATCTATAGAAGGAAAGTAGAAAACTTGGGGTATTTTAGTTTGAAAAACAGAGTGGGATAGAAAAATGATAATGACTATTAAAATTGAATAATGTTTTTAGAACAAATAAATACTGGAAAAATTGTGATTCCATATTAGGAGTTTCGAGAGAGAAAGTCTTCTAAAAAAAAAAAAAACCTTAATATGTGTACGATATATATAGACATGATGATACATTATTTAAAAATCTGTGCTGAGTGTCAAAATAAGAGGACAGCTGGACCCAACTCAATCCATTTCACAGGAATATTGCCTGTCTCCAATATAAAGTATGTTTCTATTTTTTTTAAAGTGAGTAAATTGGGGAAACAGGGAAACAATTACATAACCATGTACCAAACCATAAATATGCTCCCTACTGATTTTAACACACCACCAGGATGAAAAACTAATGAAGGGCAAGCAAGAGAGTGCCTGGTAATTTTCCTAAAGCACATTTGTATTGCATTTATAGAATATCTTCCAGGAGAGCACACGTTATTTTTTATTAACAGAGAGCTATAAGGAAAAAGTGCTGCTATCTTTTTTTTTTTTTTTTGAGAATTTAAATGTTACCCACAGTTTTATTATTTTATTCCTGAAACGTTTTAATGAAATACTATAAAGAGAATATAATATATTTGAATGCATATAGATATCTGTATATTTCTAACATTCTTTTTCTACATTTCTTTCTGTTCCTTGGCTAAAATGACTTAAGTCAAAATTAGCTATCATAGCATGTGAACTGATATTTCTTGATTTCAATCTTACTAGACCATGTTGACTGAAAAAAAACACAATCTAAAAGTTGAGAGTTATGTTTTATTTGAGGACCCATAAGAAAGAAATGTCAGTGTAAATTAATGACATTTTCTTAGAGATCTCAGTAGAATTTTCAGTAGCTACTGACTTCAACTTTTCACCCATGAGAGAAATGACAGATTAATTTTATCTACCAAATACTAAAATCTGTTATTGGTCTTTCTTTTTTTTTTTTAAACATTTTTTATTGAGTAATAGTCATTTTACAATCTGTCAAATTCTAATGTAGAGCACAAATTTTCAGTTATATATGAACATATATATATTCATTGTCACATTTTTTTTTTTTTTGCTATGAGCTACCACAAGATCTTGTTTATATTTCCCTGTGCTATACAGTATAATCATGTTTATCTATTCTGCATTTTAAAACCCCAGTCTGTCCCTTCCCACCCCCCACCCCCTTGGCAACCACAAGTTTGTATTCTATGTCTATGAGTGTGTTTCTGTTTTGTATTTATGCTTTGTTTGGTTTTGTTTTTTAGATTCCTCATATGAGCAATCTCATATGGTATTTTTCTTTCTCTTTCTGGCTTACTTCACTTAGAATGACATTCTCCAAGAACATCCATGTTGCTGCAAATGGTATTATGTTGTCAGTTTTTATGGCTGAATAGTATTCCATCGTATAAATATACCACCACTTCTTTATCCAGTCATCTGTTGATGGACATTTAAGCTGTTTCTATGTCTTGGCTATTGTAAATAGTGCTGCTATGAACATTGGGGTGCAGGTATCATTTTGAAGTAGGGTTCCTTCTGGATTTATGCCCAGGAGTGGGATTCCTGGGTCATATGGTAAATCTATTCCTAGTCTTCTGAGGAATCTCCATACTGTTTTCCACAATGGCTTTCCTTGCTTCCCTCTCCCACTCTTAATGATTTAGATGTCTTCTTTTACAATTTTGTGTTTATTCTTTTTGTAACTCATGGCCATTATCTCCTTTCCAGTTATGGGTTTCTCATTTTTGTAGCATCCTGCTTCTTTTCTATTTAGAGTAGACCTGTCAATATTTCTTTTAGCATGGGTTTAGTGTTGCTAAACTCTTAGTTTTTGCTTGTCTGTGAAGTTCTTTATCTCTCCTTCTATTCTAAAGGATAGCCCTGCTGGGTAGAGTATCCTAGGCTGCATCTTTTTTTCATTCAGGACTTTGAATATATCTTGCCACTCCCTTCTGGCCTGTAGTGTTTGTGTAGAGAAATCAGCTGAGAGCCTTATGGGGGTTCCCTTGGAACTCACTCTTTGTTTTTCTCTTGCTGCCTTTAGGATCATTTCTTTATCCTTGACTCTGGCCATCTTGATTATAATGTCTTGGTGTGGGTCTATTTGGGTTCTTCCTGTTTGGGACCCTCTGAGCCTCCTGTACTTGGATATCTGATTCCTTTAGGTTTGGGAAGTTTTCAGTCATGATTTCTTCAAATACCTTTTCAATCCCCTTTGTTCTTTCTTCCCCTTCTGGAACCCCTATTATGCGTAGATTGGCATGCTTTATATTATCCCATAGCTCCCTTATATTGTTTTCATTGTTTTTTATTTGTTTTTCTTTCAGCTGTTCTGATTGGGTGCTTTCTGTTGTCCTGTCTTCTAGGTCACTTATTCGTTCCTCTGTATTATCTAGCCTGCTTTGTACAGCCTTTAGGTCAGATCTCATCTCAGCAAATGAGTTTATTAATTCTCCTTGGTTCTTCTTTATAGCTTCTATTTCATTTTTGACATATTTTATATCTCTCAACACTATTTCTTTTAGTTCCTTCAGTACTTTGATCACTCCTTTTTTGAAATCTTGATCTAGTAGGTCATCAATGTCTATTTCCTTGATCGTGTTTTCAGGGGACTTCTCTTGATCTTTTAATTGGGAGCGGTTCCTCTGCTTCTTCATATTGCTCATATCTCTCTGGCACTGTGGCTTAAGGCGTATCAGTTATCTAGTTCTCCTGGAGACGGTGTGCTCTTAATGATTTTATCGAGAGGTCTTTGTGTCTTCAGCCTGTTTCCTGAACTCAGCTTGCTGTTTCCAGAGGCCCTCTGTTGGTGCCCTCTTCTGTACTGCTCCCAGTGGCTGTCAGCTAGCAGATCACGCCCCCTCCCAACAATGGGTCAGGTGCTGAGCTCTTATCCGGTGGGTGGGCGGGTCACTCCCCCTCCCCCTCCCATGCCGCAGTCAGATGCTGCACTGGGGGAGGCAAGTAGGCAGATCGTGCCCTCTCCCAGCACTGTAGTCAGGTGCTGCGTTCCTGCCAGCAGGTTGCCGCCTGCTCCTTCCTGGCATTGGTCGCTCCACTGCTCTGTGCAGCTGCCCGCTCCGCCTCAGGTCAGCGTTCGGAAGGCGGGCTCGGGGATGACTGCAGAACGGCCCCGCCTCTGCTCTGTGCCAAATCTCAGCTCCTTATTTGTCTTGGTGGCGTGAGTTCTCTGAGGTGCCAGGGTAGAAAGATCCTATCTGCCTCCGGCTGTAAACAAGTCTCAGTCCTGCCTGGGAGGTTGTGGAGCCCCCAGGTGCGGATTCAGGTCTAGGCCCCACCCCCGCCCCAGCACTGTGCACAGGAGGATATGGCGGCTGTGGCTGAGCCCTGCCTCTCTTCTCACGAGAAGTGCCAGTAATGGTGGCGCAGGTCTGAGGAGACAAAGGCTATGACGCCCCTCCCTCCAGGGCACACCAGCCGTGTTGCTTTGCTTTTTTCACAATTTATGGGGGACTGAGGTTGTTCTGCTCCGTATCCCCTCCCAGCCACGGCATGCAGCTCCCTGCAGTCCCCCGGGGCTGCTTCAGTGCAGCCGCCCCAGTCCTCCTCCTGGCTCCGGCTGCCTGCCCCGGCCCCAGCTGCTGGCTCGCATCTTGGGCTGGGTGTTGCGGGGACCCTTTGTGCTTGTTTAACTCAGTTCTGTTGGTCAAGGGGTGCTTGGGGCAGATCTGAGCCTCAGAGGCTCCCCCTCCGTCCCACTGCCCTCTCTGTTGGAGAGGGGAGACCCAGCGAACGGGTGCCAGTCCTCCTTTGCCACTCCCTCCCCGTGGGATCGATCCACACTGTTTTGCTTTTCCTTCCTTCTTTTTTCCTTTTTTCTACCAGATTTTTGGCATCTTTGTCTTTTGAAGAGGGTGATGTTCTGTCGGAGTTCAGCAGGTGCTCTGGTTGGCTGAGTGGGTCCGTAGTTGTGAGTTTTGGTGTATTTGTGGGAGAGGGTGAGCTACAAGTGTCCTACTCCGCCATCTTGCTTTTTCCCTGTTATTGGTCTTTGAAATAACTCTTTTGGAATTGTGATTAGTTCAGAACTTTTTCACTAAAAGTAAACCATTATCTGTTGAATATATTATTGAGTATAGAAACAATTGAATGGAAAATTCAACTATTGAATAAACTATGCTTTAGTAGATAATTATTAACTTCTGTATATTGATATATACAAGATTGTCATTAATTTACTAACACAAGGATGTGAGGTACTATGAATGAGAATTTTGCAGATAATTGAAGATTATCATGTAAGTAGCAGAAAATGAATTGTTCTGTTAGCATGTGCTCCCATCAGACTTTCTGCCTTAAAATGATTATTGGACATAATTCAACATTTGGGTGATCATTCCAGTCATAGGAGAACACCACTTACCTGCTCACTGAATTAGTTCAAATGTCACATTCCCTCTGGAAAACTGTGATGCTGATGCTGATGGGTATCTCTCCTCTTGGTCAGCTTACTTCTGACCATGAGTTGTTTGCCCCTAAACCTGTTTATTTTAGTTGTAATTGTTATTTTAAATATTATTGTTATTAAGTGAACTAGTTAAAAATTAGGTGAACCAATAAAATAGGCAAGTGAAAAGGATGAGCAAACCAAGTTGAGTGTTTTCGAAAGTCTTGAAAACACTGGAAAATTTGGGAGAAATGAGTAAATTCATAGGAAAAAGATCAATATTCAAATTGCTTTTTAAGAAACACGATTCTTGGTTTATAGACTTTCTCCAGGAGCTGATAACTGGTCTTGATTTTGCCCAATCAGAAGGCATTGATTTAATGTATTTTATTACATGTTGTAGCCTAAGGAAGGCTATATTCTTTGGCTGTAAAATTGTGCTATGATACAATATCTTCCATACTACTTATGGATCATTTTACTTTCAGGTCCACATTTCTCTTATGCCTCTGAATATTTTGCATGCTCGTACTTGGAATGTTACTATACTGTCAATTTACAAACTTACTTAGGTATAGTTTGCATTTAGACATTCAAGACAAACTACAGATTTATCTCCTTCCTCTGTGCAGCCCACAATCAACTTTCTATTTTATTTAACAACCAGTCTGAATGTTATTTGGGAAAAGGATGAGTAGTTATAAAGGAGGAGGTGAACATAAGCTCATAGCAAACCTGAGAGTTAAGCAAAGGTTTTTTTTGAATTCTGCCATCATTGGATAAGCACTGAAGGTTTTTGATGAGTGTTTGTATTTGTCAGGTGTGTGTTTTAGAATGATTAAATTAATCTCTTAGGTGATTAATCTCTTAAATGAATCTGTTTTTCATTAGTTTTTTTTGATCCTTTAATCTGTTGTGTTTTTTTTTTCCTGTTAAAAGCATATAGTTTATTGGGGAAAGGAAGGGGAGAGATAGATTAGGAATTTAGGAATAACAGATACACATTATTATATATTAAATTGATAAACAACAAGGACCTACTGTATAGCACAGGGAGCTATATTTCATTTCTTGTAATGAGCTGCAATGGTAAAGAATCTGAAGCAAATATATATATATATGTATATGTATAACTGAATTGCTTTGCTGTACACCTGAAACTACCATTGTAAATCGACTACACTTCAATAAAATAAGAATTAAAAACTTATAGTTTATCGTAATTGGTACACCTGTGTTAAATGAGAAAACAATAAGTTTAAAGAGAACATTTAACTCTACCTCGACAAAAACAAATCTTTAATGGAGTGTTCTCAATATTAACTTATTTCCCTACTTCTGTAGTGTGTAGAGTACTGACATTGAAAAGATTTTAATTTGTATTGATAATAAAGGAACACACTGCCAGAAAGAGGATCTAAAATAATTAGAGGAACGCATGTCAAATCTTTCAGGCCCTCATATTAACACACAGTACATGCTGCTTCTTATTTTTGCAAATGTCAACCTTCTTCTTGATGTGTCTTTTGGGAAATGGTTCACTCCAATTCAAAGGCATATAATAAAAGAAAAGGGCTTAGGGCAATATTTAAGCAATGAAAGAAACACAGGACATTTATGACTAGCTGGGAGGAACTGATTGCCTTTGGCTGTGCCTTGGGAAATCCCCAGGAAATACAGTAAGTTGTGATTACTATTATAAGTTAAAATGATATAAAGCATGCAGAGGAATTTGTGTTTTCCTTGTGGGTGACTGCATTTCATCGTCTCAGTGTGCAGTTAGAGTTCATACCCACCTACTGTGTTTCTTACTGAAGTACTAGCAGGAGATGTGTTATTGAAAACTGCAGAAGAGTAACTCTCAGGAGAATCAATTTAAAAAAAGAATTTAAAGCTAAGCACATGTAAGAAAACATATTTTTCACATACTTCAATTAAATGCCTCATAAAACTAGTAGTGTTTAAAATTAACGATAACAAAATTTAAACTGCAAATATTTGTTAAAATATATATGTTAAATTTATTATACTGTGTATAACTATGGTAAAGAGACAATGTTAGAGATAGATTAAAAAAAAAAGGGCATTCCAGTTTAATTTTATTCCAGTTTAATTTTCTCAGTGCAGTTTTATTGTGATTATTTTCTTAATAAAACTGTAAATGCCTTAGCTCTACCAGCATTATTTGGAAGCTATAAGGATGTGATTCATCATTACCTTATAGGTTATTATCTCCGAGTTTCTACCAGGTTGTTGAGAACATAAAGGAAAGGTATCTCACAAATCTCTATTATTTTTTCCTTTTATTTATTTAAAAAATTATTTCTTTTTTCCCTTTATGGTAGTTAAGAGATCTAACACCAATTTCTACTTACTATATTGTCTCAGCTCTACTGCACTACCTTCAAATTTAAAACATGGCAAAAGAATTATTCTTGAAATAAGGTATAAAATGCTACCAGTAGGTATTCAGTCTTACGATTACTGTTGCTGGTGATTAGGTTCTTGTCTCCTCGCAGGAAGAATTCAGAGACAGGATGCAGAGGTTAAGAAAGTGGGGATTTATTAAGGGATGGATACAACACTCTCAAGGGGAGAGCGGGCAGGCTCAGATGAGTGGCTGCCCTGAGTTTCTTTGGCAAGTTGGTTACATAGGGTACAAAAATAAATGGGCGGAATATTCATTGCGGAGGGAAGGGTTTGGGGTCATATTCCCTGATTTTCATCCCAGCTCCACCTTCCCAAAGGAAGGAAGGATTTATGTCCTTATTTAGTCTGGACTAGAAGTGTCATGGCGTCGGTCCATGATGGTTACTTCTCATCTGCAAGTCTAATTTTATTGAAATGAGGGCATAGTGAGTAAAAGGTTACATTCAGGCACTAGAGATTCCTGCCTTTTCCCACCTTTTTTTTGTAGGCCTTGATGGCAGTTGTCACCCCCAAAATGTGTGATTTCTTATCAGTCCAGAGTTTTCTGCTTTTCTTTGTCTGCCCAGGGACCCCTGTTGTTTGCATGATGTGTGGTTTCCTGCATTTGGCCCCGTGCCCCTCTCCTTTTTTGCCCAGTTCCTGCCATTTGGCCTGTGTCCCCCTTTCTCTGCTCATATCTAGCTATCTGCCTGCTCTAACAGTCACTATTTTTGTCACATAAAGGTAACATGCTAGGTACAAAAAGTGCAGTCTATTTAAAGGCACTTGTGCCTTGCAAGTTCTGTATACTGCCTCGGTTGATTAATGAACAAATAACTCAGTAGGTCATCCAAGGTTGTGTGTGCCCTTGGATCAAGGGCATGCCTTGGATGGGTCTATGATACAAGAGGGATTTTAAAAGAGATAGTATTTTAATATGTTCAACTTGGGTGATTTAATGAAAGGTTAAAATAAATGTCTAAGGAAGCACAAAACTAGTAAAGTTGTTTCTTGCTTAATTTAGGTAACTAAAATTCACATATCTGAGTAGTTTCTGATTTCAGAGAATCTCCAAGCATTTTACAATCTACATACTTCCTGACTTATTAACTCATGTCTGTTAATTAGTCATGAAAGATAGTTCTGAGTGGTATATATAAAGTTGAAACATGACTCTTAAAAGATAAAATAGAAACTACCAAAAAGCATGAAGGAATATAAAAATATTGATGTATTTATCATAAATATCTTGTCTTAATTTAAAATCACATTATTTCATGACATCTTAAATGGCTATATTACCTAAATCCTACTGTTCTCCACATGTATGTACTGTTATGGGACCAAGGTCAAATTTTCCTTTTGTTCATGATCGTTCTAGAAGTTGAGCATTCTTCTGTATATGCAAGTCTTAAGTCTATTTTCTTAAACAATTGTTTCTTAAGTGATTTCATTATCAAGGGAACTTTAACTGTATGAGAACCTAAGATAAGGCAGTTAAAATGATAATTTTCTAAAAATGTCATGCCCCCTTGGATTCTAATTATGTTTAAAATAATTTTATAGCTCTTTAAATTTCTTATCTGCAGTTCTGAAATTAAAAAAAAAAAAAAAAAAGCAAAAGCCCCTGAAAATCTAGTCTTTCTATGACTTATTTGGTAATCAAATCTGGCCTGATCTAAATTGACAAGAAGCTGTTTATAATTTTTTTAAAGTCACAGTGAGGTTATCATATTTTTACTACAGAAATATTAATGTCTTTGATTATGCCAGCCTTAGACTTAGCTAGGGGTATTATTTTGCATATTCTGAATAATTCTGAATACTGAAAAACACTTGGCCCAAGGCTTTTGGATAAAGGGTTATTTAAGAATTTTCTTATATTCAAATTTCAATTCCATCTCTAGCACTGTTTTGCTGTTTGGTGTGTGTGCCTGGAGCTAGTAAGTTCTGTATTCTTATTGAATCATAGTTGAGATACTATTTTTAACATTTTTCTCAGGTAGAAATGGTGTTGGATCTCACCCTAATCAAATTATGTATTCCTTTGATCTCTGGACTACACCTACAATCTGTATTTGTTAAATGCTTCCAGAAAATAAGAAGATATTAAGGGGCTTCATCACTGTGTGTGTGTGTATGTGTGTGTGTGTGTGTGATTTTTAAGTCATTTATTGCCTTTTATGGATTTCGGGTTTTCAGCTTTTTTCCTTGTTCCAAATCTTGTGCTTATTTCAAGTCTTGACTTACAACTAAGATGGTTTATAATGAAAATCATATACACATGATTCACAGAACAGCCTCTAAGTATAAGCCTTCGTCCTCATACTCACCTTAATCAGAGCTTAGCTAGGGGTAAGTAAGCTCCTGACTTCTGGGAGCCAAAGGACTCAGTTCTAGGCCTGTCACTGCCCTACATTTTGCTTTGTAATGATGGAAATTCATTTTACTATTTCTCTCTCTCTCTCTTGTTTGTGGGAATGAGAAACACATTATTATCATACAGGGATAATATGTGCTCAGATCATCTGGCTTTTCTAATACGAAATAAGCATACACGGTGCTGTAAACCACTGTAAAAAAAAAAAATAGTGATATCCATGAACTATACCGTCTGTGAAAAATAAGTTAGAGATGAAGTAGTTCTCTGTGAGATTTTCTAAGCTCCTGCAATTAAATTGAACACTGGTTTTTTTATTTACCAAGTGTTGGATGAATAAACTCATTACTTTGATTTGGCTGTATTATTACATTTAATTATCTGTAAGTGTTGCTTCAATTCATATTTTCAAATTATAGATGGAATTTTTAATCAACTTTTAGAAAGGAAATGGGTTAGAAAGAAAATGATGTGGGTAAACTGGATAATGGAGGCTTAGTCATTATGACTCCCTAAGTATTTTCTTTTAACTAGTTCTCAGTTGTTTATTCTAAGCAGTTTTCCTATGTACAGGCACTTTTTCTAATAATGCTTAGTTTTCCTATGATAATAATCTGATTATTTGTTACCCCAACCCAAGTATTACTTGAAAAATAAAATTTTAAATTTGTAATTTTTTTCTCCTTTGTTCTTAACTGATACACCTATATTTCTTTATAAAGCCTAATATTAGCCTAGATCTAATAAATAAAGACTTTGGAAATGTACTATATTGGGTTTGGTATTTTGTTAAAAATAATAAATTTGTCCATATTTGGTCTTTATGCTGATATATGATAGAATTTTTAATTGTAAAAGATTCTATTGAGATACAGCCACTTTGGAAGGCATTTTGGCAGTTTCTTAAAGAACTACATAAAACATAATTGTATTGTGCAATCCAGCATTGACCTCCTTGGTATTTACCTGAGTTGAAAACTTATGTCACATTAAAACCTGCACATGGATGTTTATACTACCTTTATTTATAATTTCCAAAACGTAGATGCAACCAAGGTACTCTTCAGTAGGTGAACCTTGGTACATCCAGACAATGGAGTATTATTCAGTGCTAAAAAGAAATGAGCAATCAAGCTATGAAAAGACATGGAGGAAAATTAAATACATATTACTAAGTGAAAGAAGCAAATTTGAAAAGACTAAATTCTGTGTGATTCCAACCATGTGACACTCTGGAAAAAGTAAAACTATGAGACAGTGAAAAGATCAGTGGTTGCTAAGGGTTGGGGGAGGGAAGGATGATTACACAGAGAATAGAGGATTTTTAGAACAATGAGACTAGTCTGTATGATACTATAATGAAAGGTACATATGAACTTGACAACTCATTAAAAACTCTAAAAGATAAAGGACAAAAGCACAATAAATTTCTCACAAATGATGAATTTTTGCTGTAAGTAATTATGATTGAGCTCTAGAGCAAGTTTCTGGAGTACTGTGCTTTCTGCTAAGTGAAGATTGCAGTCCTTTGATCAAATTTACTCACAAATCTCCATCCAGGGCAAAATTTATTTAAACCTACCCCAGGAAAATCCCAACAGACCGTAAGAAAATAGGTAAATTCAGAGATACAAACATATCCTTAGATGAAGTAAATTGAAGTATTGGACCTGCATGCCTTATTTGTCATCCCTCAATGCAAGCATGTAGACAGATAGCCCCCTCTTTGATGTACCTTTAAAGGAACCAAGGCCATAATACTAGCATTTGCTATTCTCATTAGAAGAAAAATTCATTACATGCCACAACAAGGATTATTTTGTAGGTCCTCCATTTTAAATACTTAACTAGCCTTAAATACCTGGATAATTTCTTAACTGATTCTAAACTAAATCTAAGTTACTTAATTCTGAAAGTTTCCTCATCAGAAGACATAGGAATAATAATAAAGGTAAAAAAAATTTAACTATTTCAGGGACTGTTGTAGGAACTAAATGAGATAATGCTTTTCAAATGCTAAAAATAGGGGCTTCAGAATAAGTGTTCAATAAATATTAATCATTTTCAAATATTCTTGTCATTTGTAAGTTATTATATTTATAATGAACTATTGATTTTCACAGAGACCTATATTTACCTAATATTTGAAAAGTTCTCTTTGAGTATATTATAATGGTTTTGTGACAGAAATCATTGCCAGGCATGAAACTATACAATTTGAATTGCAATATGTGTTTGTACAGACTTGTCAACTGGAAGGATGTAGCAAGGTTGTTGTAACTTTGATGTCTATCATACACAATTAATATTTTTATGTAGTAACTTTTTCTCTCCATTTGACTAAGCCGTTTTTCAGTGATTAACTTTTATTGATGTACAGATTAGAGCCCTTTTATTGAGGTCATTTTTTATATATAGTGTTTGAGGTAGGAAAAGAATGGAGCAAATACTAGTACACTGCTTAGTTTAAGACTGAAAAATGTTCGCATCAGCCAAGGAATTGGTGCAAGGGAACCTACTTTTTAAGGACACTTAATAAATATCATGTATGTTCTACTTTTCACGAAACTCCCTGTCAAATTTAATGATCCCATCTTTCACTGTAATTTTTATTTTACTTTCTTATTTTAGTGTACTACATATTTTTTTCTTAATTTCCTACCAGTATGATTTTAATATATGTGTGCCAAATGCAATGACTCTAAAAGCCTTATTTCCTTATTTAATAAAAGCCTCTTAAGCCATCTTGATTTTGTATTTCTTTTCTTTATTCATTTCTCCACCATTTTCTACTGTTACTGATGATCAGTTGCTCCGAAAAAAAAAAAAAAATGTGTTTTGTTTACAGGGCACAGCTTATGGAAGTGCTCCTGTACCTTCTCGCAGGCAATTATGTGAGTCTTTTAAATTCAGCTCTGTGTTGTAAACATGACTATGTTTTCTGTGCTGTAGCATGGCATGCTGATTGGGACCAAATGCCCTCAGGTCAATATGCAATTCCCAGTGTTGTATATTACCTATAATGTGTTTGTAGTAGACGGTTCCCTTGGCCTCTTCCTTATCTGTTTGTCATTATCCAGCCCATTTAAGAAAACTGCACTGCAATGTGGCCAAGTGTGTCAAGGCTTCAAGAATGGCTCAAAGTCTGGGGCAAGGATAGAAGTGGCTCTTAAGTTCATTGTCATTTAGCAACTGTACTTGTACTTTCCATGTTAACTGAATCAGTAAGCTTTCTTAAACCCTAACTTCTTCTATAGATTTGTTCAAAGATCTCATGTATCATATACAGCTCTGATTTAGTCACAGCTAATGAGACCTCTTTCCTTGAAAAGGAAAAATCCATTAAAAGAAATCCTCCTTCTAGCGAATTTAAAGCAAACTTGACTTTTTAGCCACCTTAGTTTATTTCTAGGTTATCATATTTAGAAAATTTGAAAATAATCTGTAAATTTTTAGATAAAAATCCTGGATTTTACAACCTTGCTCAGCTGTATTATAAATATATGCACCTTGCAGAGAGTCAGATATTTGCTTTTCAGCTCAGATTTCTGTAACAGCTTATCTGATTTAGCATGAACTTTTTGTCAATGAGAGATGTAAATTTAATATGTAGAATCTCCAAAGTGCCATCAGACTTTGAGAATGAGCTGTTGTCATTGCCCATTTCCATCCATATCTTTTCTCTTTTCCAACGCTAGCATCCATCAGAAAATCATGGTTGTTTACCTCCATTATAGACTGCTATAGCAATACACCACATGATTCTAATTGTTGTGCCTAGCAATAAATGCCAGATAGATTCATCTTAATATGGTGTTAAAGATGATTCAAAGGTACAGTCCTGTTTGCATAATATTTTTCTTCACTATTGGCAAAAGAAATGTATGATTTGATGACATTCACTGAGAAGGATATATGAATCGATTACAAAGAAAAAAAAAACAAAAAACCTGCAGCACTTTGTACCATTATAAAGCTACCTAAAGAAAAAAAAATGCACTTTTCTTTTTCATGAAAGAATGTTGAAGGTTTGGATTCTTACGAAGTTGTATGAAGAAAGAACCGCTAAGGTGAATAGAGAATGGGATTTAAATATATTAAATATTTCTCTAAAGGTAAATAATCACCAGCTGGTCTCAGTTGATTATCCCTTGCTATTATTTCTTTTTACTTATTTCTTTATCATCTAACTTTCTAAAATATACTGAAAGCATGATTTCTTATGTAGGTATCAATGCAGTACTGTTACCAAACTAAACTTGGGTTTATTCACCCTGTACACAGTAAAGCAAATATATTCACACCAGGTTGTGATGAAAAGTACAGACTTTATTGTAAGGTATCAGACAAGGAGTTTGGGGCAGCTAATTTTCAAAAGACCTGAACTCCCTGATAGCTTTCAGGGAAGCATTTTTAAAGGCAAGATGAAGGAGGTAGTCACAGGGTGTGTGATCACCTCCTGCACAATTCTCTGATTGGCTGATGGTGAGGTAGCAGGGTGGTGTCATAGGGGTTAACAGTGTCAATCCTCAGGCTCCAGGAGGTCTAGGCGGTACATGTTCATGGTCATCATGTAGTTAACTTCTTCCATTTGGTGGGGGGCTTAGCATCTGTAAAACAACTTAGGAATGTGCATCAGGCACTGTTATCTGTGTCCTTCAGGGAGGAATTAAAGATTCTGTGACTGCCATATGGCTGACTTACTGTTTAAATTCTCACCAGTTCTCCTGATCCAACTGCTGTTTTTGTCACTACATGTTCACACCTTTTCAATCATTAATTCTTGAGTCAGGCTTTTGTGACTCAGGAGAGGCCTGGCAGACTACAGCTTTTCTACAGACAAGAGGCAGGCAGAGGACATAGGGGGAGGGTTCTGTCCTGGAAAAGGCCCATAGGGTCCTGCTCAGTTATAGTATTAATTGATAAAAATTGACAACTATAGCAAGAACTCCAATGAGATGTGAATTTTTTTTTAATTTGCTTCTTTTTAAAGTAAAAAAATCACTGTTGTGCTTATAAGTGATATTGCCTTGAAGATAAAGAAATATCTATTGTTATGGAGATAGAGAAGATATTGTTACTAGAAACTTTTGGGAATGCAAATTCATTATTCATGCCCTGTAATCATGAGTGGGAATATAAAGATTATGGAAGTACAGTCTTCAATTTGGACTAAACTTATTTCTCACTTTTATAAAATCAAAATGTATAATATAAAAATAATACCAGATATTTGAGATTTCAGATCATTATTTCTGGTTAAATGAGAGCTAATCTGACAAAAACCAAAATAAAATAAAATAAAATGATTGATGCTTTCCCTAAGCCTAAGTATCTAAAATTGAAATGTTTCCTATGCCTCCATGGATAAAACCATAAAATGGGTATTACCTTACTAAGCATGTGGACTTTGAAATAGTAAGCTTATAAGACAGAAACTTGGAATACTGATTATCACATTTCCCTTTGGTCAAGTACAAGTCTTCGAATCTCTGACTTACCTATCAGTAGAGATTCCTTACATATTTGTAATTGTGGTGCTTATTAAAGCTGGAAAAGAGTTGAAAGAGTAAATGTTTTATTCTACACAGGAACATCAGAATATTCATATTAAATGTCTTCATTCCTACCCTGCTTCCTAAAATCAGTACCTATGTAGGTATCTTACATTTGGTTCCTGATTCTAGTATTTATGTTTTTGACTATGTCAGAACCAGTGACTAGTACTTTCTTGGGGTTACAATTAACTAAACTTTTATTTATGTTTTTTGTATTCAATATTAAGGACTTTCTTGTTTTATGACTGTCATTGTAACTATTTTGAAGATATAGCCAGTTTAACAATTTTATTTGGTCATACCCCAAAGTAGAATCCAGCAATAGGGAGGAGTTGCTTAGATGATGAGGTAATTGGAAAGGCTATAAATTTACAATGAGAGGATTCACATCTCCATCTCATGAAATGTAGTGTGCCTTTTCATTAACAGACTCACTCAAATATGCCTTTATATGTTGCTAATAATTGATTACAGTAAAACTGGAAAAATATAGTCGTAGTATTTTTCACTTTCAGAGAGATGCTCTCGCAGTAAGATTAACTAACTTGAAGAAGAAAGAGTCTTGAAAAGTTTTTTCAATGCTTATAGTACATTTTTATTATCAAATGCTTAAAAGGAACATCATCTATTCAAATGATATTGACTTAATTTCCTAGTGATTTATGTTTTAAAAGTTATAATCAATTTTAGTGAGTGAAGCTGTATCATATTCTGGTAAAGACCAATTCTAAATTTGTGTACACTGAGGTCTATAATATTTGGATAAATTTTTTGCAAAGATTTGACCCATATAATGTTATCCTTACAATTCAGAATAAAAGAACTGATTTTAAAATGGTTATTAGGTTTTCCATTTTGTGATTATAGTAACTACTTTAAGAGTTCCAAATTACAAAGCCATATATTTTTAATAGACACATCTTGTTATCTTTTTCAAAAGAATATTCTAAAATGTAATAAACTAATTCTAAGATTTAATAAACCATAAATATAAAAATTGTGAATATCAAATTTCAAAATACATTAAACAGGTCAAAAATGATTTGGCTAAAATAATTAAATACTTTGTTTTCATATTTCACAACATTGGCCTGTTGTTTCCCAGTTTATGAAAGAAAAGAGCATCAAATATTTATAAGTAGTCTATTCAATGGTAGTTACCTAATTTAGCTGTCATTCTCCAGATAGTTGAATGTCAATCTAACTCAAATGACTACACATGATAATAATACCACCTTACTATTCAGAACCAGACAGCATTTTCCTTTATAACACAAATAGAATTGAAGTTACATATTTAAAAGGGAGGGCATAAACATAAAAGCATATGCTTTTGTTGTTTACTAACTAGTTGAAGAATTATCATAAAAGTAAAGGAAAATAATTTTTGATACCTGTGATTAAAAGATTAAATATTTCCATAGGATTTTACACATTGTACTTCAAACAATCCTTGAAAATATAAAAATATCCAAGAAATAGTTACCACTTTTGATTCAATTTATCAATTTGTATACTATCAGTTTTCCAAAGTATTTCTCCCTCTCATTTGCTTTAATTTACCTCCCCTAATTTTCATACAAGTTATTTTTTCCTTTTTAGAGCTAAAGAGCAATTTTTAAATTCCAAACTGATTTAATCAGCAAGTGATGTAAAACAAATTAAGAAAGGCAGGAGAGCAAAGTATTTATTTATAATATTAATCTCAAAGTCAAAATGAATGATTTTAAGATACTGAGCTAGCTTCATAAGAACAAACTTTTCAAAGTAGTGTTTTTATTGTACCTTCTGATTTATTTCCTTTTCCTCTTGGTTTTTCAGTTTATTTGTTGTCATTCCCCTTTCTTTTCTATCTCCGTTTTCCCACACAGTATCTTTGCATCAGTTATCATCCTATTTTAGATGTAACTTCTGCTTTACTTGTTTTCTTCTTTCGTTGCTATGCTTAAAAGCAATAAAGGAAGAACCCTCAAGAGTAGTGGTAACTAACAGAATTTTTCCTATTAGTATTTTTGAAATACACCTTTCAAAGACATGTCTGGTAGGGTTCCTATAAACCTTACACGAGTAAAGGAATGCATATCTAGCTCTGTATTCTTAGGGAACAAAGACAAATATATTACGTCTATAAGTTCACAGTTAAATACACATGTATATTGGGAATTGAGGAAGCTCCATTCTTCAGAAAAGAAGTTTCAGTCAGAAAGATAACACCAAGGAAAAACCTTAAATGGCATGATGAAATTATCAGTATACCACTAATAGAAGACAAGCTAATAAAATAGATTGTTCAAAGGTGGAAAAGGTACAAAAGAAAAATGTAATGTATGTTATAATCCTATGATTTGCAAGGAAAATGCTAAATATCTTCTTTCTTTTAAGACGAGAATAGTGGTTTTACATTTAATTGAGCTTACAATTTTGAACTGCTGAAAGGTAAAAACCCATGCTCAGTTATGATAAAAAGAAAGAAAAAGGCATTTCCTTTGATGTATAGATCATTGCAATTATCATTCTACACTATTAAATTTATTTAGGTGATGAATGTAAAACTGTATGTAGATGTTATAGTTTCAGCTTGGGATGTAGAAAGCTGAAAAGAGCATTGTTCCTATCCTTACAATAACAATAAATCACTTGGAGAAAATAGAAATTCACAACTTTTCTTGAATCATCAGAGAACTAAAGTCACAAGGGCAGTCAACCTAAGATAGAAGTAAAGACAGGCACCTTGCAAGGAGAGACCATATGGAGCAGGCACCATCAGATAACAGAATCCTAACAGAATCCATTTACCCCTCACCAATTTGGTCAACAAATTGGTGAGGGGTAAATGTACGCTAGCAAGAGAATATAAACATAAGAATTTATACCCACTTATAGGCTCTTCTCTACAGGCTTCATTAGATGTTCACATAAAAACATTGGCAAGATTCCTGAGAAAGTGTCTCTTGAACTAAAGGTCTAAAGAAGGGAACTGCAGCTACTCCAGGAAAAGCACAAAACTCCACCCAGATGCTTCTTCCCAATTGTCCATACAGAACAAAAGCTTCAAATACAGGGGGAAAGCAAACCACACTGGTGAAAACCCATTGCAGCTGGGAGAAGGGAGCAGAAAAACATCTTTTATTTCTGGGACAGGGACAAGAATACATGAAGGGCTCAGAACTATAGCTGGAGGTGACAAATACTGAGAGGGCCACATCTGTGAGACCCTGGGACACAGTGCCTTCCTAAGATTTAGTTTCAATCAGAGGAGCAGAGAAGGCCCCACTCTCCTTAACACAGACTAACAAGCAGTGAGTTGTTAAATAATAGAATGTGGCTGGGAATGTTACAGGAGTGTGGAAAGAAACCCTCTCTGAGGCCCAGTGCAAACTAGAGACTAAAGGTGGAGCATATGTTTAGAAAAATTCTTGGCAAACCAGTTCCTACCCTAAGCACTCAGTATCATTAGAGAAAATTGAAGGCTGTGGGTAACCATAGCAACAGTAATGAACTCAGTTTAACTGTACTTGGTTGACCCAGTTGTCCCTACTAAAGCCTTAGCAGAAGGAAAGGTATGCCCATTTCCAAACATAAAATTTATTTACCCAAGTCTCTAATGTCCTATGCAATATATCTGGCTTTCAACAAAAATTTGAAGGCACATGGAAAAGCAAGAAAAAACAACACACTGCCTACTGACAAAAGAATCAACAGAATCAGATTCAGATATTATGCAAATGTTGGAAATATCAGAAAGGGGAATTAAAATAACCATAATTAGTATGTTAAATGGAAAAGTTTGACAATATGGAAGGACAGATGTGTGTGCAATTTCAGCAGAGAGATGGAGTTACAAGAATGAATCCAATAGAAATGCTAGATATTAAAATCTCAATAGCAGGTGAAGAATGTCTGTGATGGTCTTATGTATAGACTCAACGTAGCCAAGGGAAAAAAAAATCAATGAATTTGAAGATAGGTCAATATAAATTACCCAAACTGAAACACAGTAGGAAAAAAAGTGGCAAGAAGGAAAAAAAAAAATTCAAAGCTGTGGAAAAATATCAAGTGGTCTAACTCATGTGCATTTGAAATCTCAGTGGGAAAAACAGAACAGTATAGAAGAAAGAACTGAGAAACAATGGCCACAATGTTCTATAATTAATGGCACACACCAAATTAGAGATCCAAGAGCTTAAAGAGCACCAAACAAAGGAGAATTAAAAACAACAACAGCAACAAAAAAAAAAGTTAACTAGGCATAGCCTATTCAAACTGTTTAAAAATCAAAGACAAAGTCTGAAGGTAGCCAAAGAAGGAAAATAATATACATTACATACAGAGGAATAAATGACAATTACAGTGGAATTCTCACCAAGAACCCTGTAAGCTAGGAGACAATAAAGTGACATCTTTAAAGTTTTGAAAGGGAAAAGCAAACTGGCAACACAGAATTCTATAGTCAGTTTATTTATTTATTTTATTTAAAATTTTTTTTTCACCTTCCAAAAAAATGAAGGTGAAATAAAGACTTCAGAAAAACAAATGCTGAGAAAAATCATTGCCAGTATACTTCCACCATAAGAAATGTTAAAGGAAGAAATATATAGCATTGGAAATGGAATAACTGGAACTAAAAATAAACTTTCCTTTAAAAATTACATATAGAAAGATCTGCTCTATATTCCTATATGATTTATGACATGTTTTAAATTTGTGAAACTCAAGTTAGATTAAATTTTGTTACTACTAAGGAATTACCAAAATGATTATCTCCTTAGTCTGTTCCAGCTTTTCTACCAAAAATACCATAGATTGGGTGGCTTAAACAAACGTTTATTTCTTACAATTCTGGAAACTGGAAAGTCCAAGATTAAGGAGCTAGCAAATTTGGTGTCTGATGAGAGCCCACTTCCTGGTTCACAATGGTTTATCACTGTGTACTCATCTGGCAGTAGAGTTGAGGGTGCTCTCTGGTATGCCTTTTATAAGGGCACTAACCCCAGTCATCAGGGCTTTGCCTCCCTAAGGCTTCCCCTCTAAATATCATCTCATTAAAGATTAGGTTTCAACATATGGATTTTTAGGGAATATAAATATTCAGTCTATAGCAATCATATTCACAATATTTTTATAGCTTATGCCTCCTACCTCTATAATTGACATTTTGTAGGTATTTCTTTTTGTGTTTTTTAAGTCAATAGTTTTATAATAAATATTTAAAGTTAATGATGAAGCAGAAACTGTGCATGCAATATGAAACAGAGAGACAGGAACCAATACTATTAAAATCCAATCCAGTAATCATTTACTAATCCATATTTCTGTACCTCAGTGACTGTATGTATTGTCATGTTGTTACAGTCCTCTCTTACCAAAATTATTCTAATACAACGACATTTAAAGATTGGAAATTGAAGTACTCAACTTAATACGCAAAGAATATTGTGGGCTAATACTATAATACAGAATGAAAGGATTATGATCTTGCTTTCACATTTTCTTTTAAATAGATGGTGAGCTAAAAGTAAATGAATTAGGTTACTATCTTTAGGAATTAGGAATAATCAGAATACTCTTTTAGAACTTTGGAAATTTTCCATGATTAAACTAGCATCCAATTATTAAAGGAGTAAATTTTTCCCTGTACATGTTTATATGTTACTTTATGATTCTTCTACATATTAATACATATCTATCAGCGCTCACAAGGTGCTGGATACTGCCTTTATTAAAGTTTATAGACATGATGAGATCACTAGTGACATTAAATGAACATCTAGATTAAGGCAACATATTAAAGAATATGTTAGTAAATATAATTTAGATTTAGTAGTTGTGGCCTGTTGATATCACAGAGTTGGAGGGTGAATTTAGTTTATATTCTTATGACTTTTCTTAAAGATGCAAATAGGTTAAGTTTCCCAGTAGGGGGAGAATATAAGAAATTGTCATAGACTAACAATATGAAACTATAAATGGTCTTAGAGATTATCTTTTCCAATATATCCATATCACAGATAAATCTTTGAGAGATGAACTGATTTACCAAAGTACAAGATTTAGTGACAAAGCTGGGCTTCTAATCCATCTTTCCTATTTCTTCTTTCTAGGTTCTTTACATTAAAATTGTTATCAAGGTATCATCTTTTCTCCTCATTCTGTTGGAGGTTTTTTCTCTTTCTATTGAACTAGGAGATGATACCCAAGTAACTCTTAAAGGATGAACAGAAATTAATCAGGTAAAGAATGTGAACAAGAGCAAGTCCAGATAGATGGAGCAGCATGTGGAGAGCATGGCTGGGGACCAGAGTACAGCTTCTTTGAGCAGCTGTGCACAGTTCACAGGGTGAGGGATTGAGTAGTTGTGCAGTTGAAGTATTCCCTTGCAACGTTGGAAAGGGTCAGTTTCTCTGCTACAAGCCAGACTAAATTCACAACAGCAAGTATTGCTATTTTTTTTTTAATTGAAGTATAGTTGATTTACAATTCTGTGTTACTTTCAAGTGTACACATATATATACATACGTACATATATATACACACATACATATGATTTTTTTCAAATTATTTTCATTTAGGTTATTACAAGATAGTGACTATTGCTCCCTGTGTTATGCAGTAAATTCTTGTTACTTATCTATTTCATATATAGTAGTTTGTGTATGTTAATCCCATACTCCTAATTTATCTCCCCTCATTCCTTTCCACTTGGGTAGCCATAAATTTGTTTTCTACATCTGAGTCTGTTTCTGTTTTGTAAATAGATTCATTTCTATTATATTTTAGATTCTGCATATAAGTGATATTATATATTTGCCTTTTTCTAACTTACTTCACTTAGTATGATCATCCCTAAGTCCATCCATGTTGCTGCAAATGGCATTGTTTCATTCTTTTTTATGTCTGAGTAATATTCCAGTGTGTGTATGTGTGTGTGTATACACATCACATTTTCTTTATCCAGTCATCTGTTGATAAGCACTTAGGTTGCTTCCATGTCTTGGCTATTATAAATAGTGCTGCTAAGGACATTGGGGTGCATGCATTTTTTCAAATTAGAGTTTTTGTCTTTTCCAGATATATGCCCAGGAGTAGGATTGCTGGATCGTATGGTAGCTCTATATTTAGATTTTAAAGGATGCGGTTTGTGTATTTTGGAAATTAAACCCTTGTTGGTCACATTGTTTGCAAATATTTTCTCCCATTTCGTACGTTATCTTTTCGTTTTGTTGATGATCTTCTTTGCTATGCAAAAGCTTTTAAGTTTGATTAGGCCCCATTTCTTAATTTTTGCTTTAACTTATTTTGCCCTGGGAGACTAATCTAAGAAAATATTGCTATGATTTATATTTGAGAATGTTTTGCCTATGTTCTCTTCTAGGAGTTTTATGGTGTCATGTTTTATACTGAGGTCTTTAAACCATTTTGTGTTTATTTTTGTATAAGGTCTGAAGGAGTACTCTAATTTCATAGACTTACATGAGGCTGTCCAATTGTTTTCTTTTTAATAAGTTCAGTAGTTTTGGCAAAAGACACTGATTTTTATTAAAAGTTAAGCATTTGTGTACCCTTTCACGTGCAATCCAAGAAACACTTGAATTATTGATCCCTATGGTAGGTATAATTTATTGTGAAAATTTACATTATTAGTGAACTTAGCTCAGTGCTCAAGCATTTTCTTGTCTGTATTATTCCACGTTCCACAGGCACTCTTTTCCTTATGATCTGTGATCTGCTTTCCCATAGGACATCTATGGGGAGAATATGAGGCTGGGGTCTGGGGGCCTTAACCATCTAGTTTTCTTAGCAGCAGCAATTGAAACTGGAAACCAATAAATTAACATTGAATTTTATACAACTTTCGCATGAATCTTGTTCAGATAAATCTATTTATAAAAAATTAATTATTGATCTGTTTTTAAATCTGAGACTAAAGGTACATTTTGGGGAGACTGAAAATGTCCTGCAAGAAGGTTTCCTGGGAGACCCCACAGAACATTGGCTAGTGTCCCTTCTTAACCACCACCCGCCTCTTCACAACCCTGGCTGTATTGCTGAGTCTCATTAAGAATAATGTTGTGAACTTATGTAAATTGACCTTTATTTTCTTAACATCTGTTTTTGTGGGATTTATGGCATTTGGAAAATTGGTAGATATAATATAATCACAGAACTCATTTGACTGAGAAATCTTTATAATCAATCTCTGCAACAGATTGTAGTAAATTCTTACATTAGATCAAGAATCTTCTCTTAGAGTATCATTTTTATCTACAAAATGTCAATTAGTGTTAGAAATTAATGATATCATTTTAATTTATTGGCCACTGCTTTTGTTTCAATTTACATGGGAAAGAACAAAAATCATTCTTTATTAATAAATGTGCATTAGACATGGGGATTTTTTTATGAAAACTTGCTGGTCAAAATCCATTCAATCTGTGTTTTGGAATAATCCTAAGTTTTATAGCCTCTGTTTCTTTAAAATTTTGTTCTCTGCTGGATATTATTTAAGTTAGAAAATGTTATTTACAGTCAGCCTTTTTTGTGAAACTGACTTACAGTTTAAAAGAGTGTGTTTCTTTGCTCTCATGTAGAATAGCCAATCGAGGCAAAACATTAAAAGTAATTAGAAGATATTGGGATGAGGCTGTCAAGATTAAAAGCTTTTAAAAATTACATGATTTCTTTCCAATCTCTAAATATGTGAGAATATAATTATTCTTCAAGTTATGAGCTACAAAAAGTTTCCTGTGGCCGTTCAGGAGTTAAGAGTTTAGAGTCCTTTCTCTTATCTTTTCGTTACTCCATATGATGGAAGAGTCAAGAAGGCAGATGTTCAGGGAAGAAGATGAAAATTGTCTAACCTCCCTGTATTACAAGACATTCAAAAGTACTATGTAATTTCTTAATAACTAATATTCATTATATTTAATTAAATTTTCTCATTGTGGTGATTTTCTAAATCTATGAGTAATATAAGAAATATACATGAAAACTGCCTTTTAATGGATTTTAGTTTATGTAATCTTAAATTATGTTTCTTGCTAAGACAAACATATTTTAGATGTTCTTTTGGGAAGTTCAGTTAGAGACTGCTCCTGAGTGACTATCAGTAAAGTAAGCAATGTTTCTGAGCACTGCTAGATATCAGACACCATATTAAGTGGTGTATTTATTTTATCTCATTTAATGTTCTTAACAGATCTGAAAAGTGGGTATTAGCCCCATTTTAAAATGAGATATCTAACTCCCTTAGTGACTATAAGTTAGTGTTAGTTTCCTAAGACTGCCCTAATAAATTATCACAAATTTCTGTGGCTTAAAATGCCAGAAAATAATTTTCTCTTTCATTTCTGGAGGTCAGAATTCTGAAATCAAGATGTCAGGAGCGTTTGTTCCTTCTTGAGACTCAAAGGAGAATCCATGCCAAACCTACTGCCTCACTTCTGGTGGCTGCTGGTAATTCTTGGTATTTCTTGGCTTAGGGATTCTTTACTCCAATCTCTGCCTCCATTTTCACTAAGCCTTCCCTCCGTGTGCCCCTGTCTTCTCCTTTTCTGTCTCTTATAAAGACATTGAATTTAGGGCCACTCTGAATCTAAAGTGATGTCATCTCATCTCAAGAGCATTAACTTAATTACATCTATAAAGACCCTGTTTCCAAATCAGGTCACATAGTGAACTGAGGGTTATAACTTGAAAATATATTTTGAGGGTGACTAGTTAGCCTACTACAATGTGCAGTGGCAGGGTCAGAATTTAAATTCTGTTTGGTTTTTTTCCCTTTGGAGTACAAATGCTTTTCATTGTTCTGCACCAACTCCGTAACTCAGTAAATAGGGCTCAGATTCCATATTAGGCACAAAATGACACTCTTAAAAGATGACTAATACACATTTCTTGATTTTGAGGTGCTTATACACTCATGAGACATGGCTGGCTCTTTCTTTAATTTCCAAAAAAGTAACATCATTGCATTATAATTACAGAGAGAAAATATAATTTAAACTGCCTAGTGAAATAAATTGCCATATATTACTTCTTTAATTAAGCATATTTTCTTTATCAGTTATCATTTAGAAACCAGCAAAATGATAAAATTAAATTAGTACAGTGGCTGTTAATTATTACAAGAATTAAATAGCACTTTTAAATTTCTTGTATCAGAAAGTTAGACAAAATTTAGAGAAAATTAATTTTTAAAGAAGGATTAAGTTTTTAAAGGGATAAATACAATATTAGCCATTATTAAACACACTCCAAAAATACTATAAATATTTTGAGTATAAAAAATTATTAGAAAGTATTATGTGATCTAAAAGGTTATATGGTGTTTACTTCTAAAGGAAAACATTTTAATATTTAATTATAAAAATCTGGAAAATTAAATATTTTGAAATATTAGAATACCATTTATATTTTATAAAGTTCACCAACACTTATTTTATTAAAAAATAGTTTTCTAACAGTTATAAAAATGTATTTATACTCATAACTATTACATACAGTGAGAAATCACTAGGTTTTTGTTGTTCTTGATGATGATAATGGGTTTTTTTCATCATTTTAGGGGAGACTAGCTCAAAAGTGATAGAGCATCAAAGTTATCCTGACTGTTCTTTTGTGCTGAGTTTCATAGCAGAATCAGCCTGCCTGTGTTTTTGCATACATCATGGTAATTGGATAAAATTGTTTGTTTTAAAAGCTACTTGAGTGTATTTCATACTAGAATATTTCATATTAAAAAAAATTAAATTAAAACAAAAAACTTGGGGGGAGGGTATAGCTCAAGTGGTAGAACACATGCTTAGCATACACAAGGTCCTGGGTTCAATCTCCAGTATTTCCTCAATAAATAAATAAACCTAATTATCTCCCCCCACTGAAAAAAAAATAATTAAAAAACAAAACAGAAACTTTAACCTAGTAACTTTATAGTAAGTAAATGAAGATCTATGTCTGTAAATACAACACACTCAAAGTATTTGCATAACAACATGGTTTTTAAAAAATGAAATACGGAAGTAGTTCCTCAAAGCCTTCATTTGAAATCAGGAGGTTTGAACTTACACAGCTTCAGAGCTGGAAGGGTAACTGATTCTGAGACTAGACTGTATGTAGAAAGAGGAGGTGTAGGAGTAGCAATGGGCAGGATAAGGAAGAAAGCAGATATAGGAAACTGGGAGTCAAAATCTAACTTTTCCTTATATTTACCAATGTAAGATAAATAATTCCACTTTCCATTTTCCTTCACATTTCTGTTCATCTCCTGTCCTTCATATTCCTGCCCTTTTACTTACCTCTTTCTCTGGCTCGCTACATCTTCTTTCTCCACATAGCATGGTGATTCTTAGCTTTAGATTTGGATGGTAGTATGCATTCAATCAAAGACTTTTCTATAATTAATTCTTAGGGCTTTTCAGGGTTTCTTTTATTGATTAAAACCAAATCAGTCTAAAAAGACACAAATGAACTTACTTACAAAACAGAAATAGACTCACAGTCATAGAAAATAAACTTACGGCTTCTGGGAGGGAAGGGGGTAGAAAGGGATACATTAGGAGTTCGAGATTTGCAAATACTAACTACTATATATAAAATAGATATACAACAAGTTTCTTCTGTATAGCACAGGAAACTATTTGATATCATATACTAACCTATAATGAAAAAGAATATGTAAATGAATAGATGTATGTATATGCATGACAGACATTATGCTTTACACCAGAAATTGACAAAATATTGTAAACTGACTATAGTTCAATTTAAAAGATAAAAATAAACAAATTAGTCTATCCAAGTGGCCATAGTTAATATATAGAATGAATAGATAGAAGAATGAAAAACAAAGAATAATTACAGTTTTGAAAATCCTTATCTGATGGGGATACAGAAATAGCCATTTCCTTCCTATTGCATTTCAATTTTTTTAAGCAATTAGAATCTGTATTGATCAAATTTACTGTCATTATCTCATTTGTTTGGTTATGAGATATTTGTCACTGCACCTGGGAGATCACCTGGTCTAGAGGGTGTGGAAGATAAGTAAATTAGAATTATTATCCTACCTGTTGAGCTACAAATTAGAAACCTAAATGGACTGGAGATTACAGTCAAACAGAGGGTCAGCTCATATGTCTGGAGCATTTGGGCACTCTTTAAAAAGAGAGGATAATTGAGGTGCTTGAAAAGTGATGGAAATGACTCTTTTATTTTTTACAAATTGTAAGTTTTTTCACAAATACAACTTATAAAAGAGAATGCAAATTTTTGTTTACATTTCTACCTTTGATTCATTTATTCAGTATTTTAAATTTTATAACTTAGTATAATTAGCACTTTAACATAAGTGAGTAAGATTCGATTTTTGACTTCAGAAGTTGAAGAATTTAACAGAATTTTGAATGAAATACATTAAGGGAATATAAAAGTAGGAAATGATAGATCTATGTATTGTTTTCTGCTTTAACATTTCCTACAAAGTAAATCTTTAACATACTGTATCACTACAATATAAATTTACTCTGTAATTAAAGTGCCTAGACTTTAATATGAGACTAAAAGTAAACTATTAGTGAATTATATATACTTTATTTGTGACATTAGTGGCCACATGGTTAACAATCAATTTATTTATTATAACTATCTATATGCTTAATTTCTAAATAAGGAGAGAAACTAAAGAAATCACTATTTAAAAAATAAATAAGTAAATAAACAAACAAATTGCTATTCCAAATTTGGAATTGAGGCATGTTATTTTGACCATTAAGCTATCTGTAAATAGTCCAAAATAAAATTGAGTTGTGTCAGATATCACTATAGACAGTAAAATGAAGTAGTTTTGCTTCTGAACCTCCATGTTCAGTTGCTCTGATTCAATTCTACTTTTTCTCTGATGTAGCAAAAAAAAAACAACAGAATATGCAAAAACTAATCTAATTCTTTCAAATTATATATTTGAAAATAATTATATAATAAAAATGTATATTATATACATTTGTTTTATATATGTATTATATTTTTATAAATTATAGATATTATATATACATTATATTTATTAACTATAAATTACATATAATTATATACTAAAGTGTATAATGATATATAGATAGATAGATAGATATGTATAATTACTAATGTTGACCTGAAATAGACGGCCAGTTATTTCTCCAGCAACATCAGGTTTATTTGGGATCAGCAGAGAATTGTAATTTGGGGTCTACAATCTTGATGAGCCACATGTAATTCCCTGCAGAGCAAGGGAAGAACACTTTGATAGAAAGGAAAAGGAAGTCGGGAGGGTGATAGTAAACAAGGAGTCTAGCTTTTCATTGGCTGAGTCCTTGTGAGGAAAGAAGAGAGGTCTTTTTCCCTTCTTCTAGCAGAGCCACTGAGCTAGATGTGGTTATTTATGTGGTTATTTCTACTTCTATAAAGAACAGTACTGAGTTTGTATAATTCTCAGTATATTGTCCATTTTTCCATGTGAAGAAATTGAGGAACAGAGAGGTCAAGTAACTTACCTAAGGCCACACAGCCAACTATTTATGGAGTTAGCATTTGAGCTCATGCAGTTTGTCTCCAGGGAAATGTATAATACCCTTCTAAAATGAGGCAATCATAAGTCAAAAATATGAAAGGTAAAAGTACAGATTTTTTTGAAGTATAAAATATAATGTTGACATACAACATTGTATCAGTTCATGTACAACATAATGATTTCATATTTGTATATATTGCAAAATGATCACCACAATAAGTCTAGTTAACATCTCTCACCACACATAGTTACAGAATGCTTTTCTCCTTGTGATGCAAACTTTTAATACTAATCTCTTATCAACTTTCAAATATGCAAACCAGTGTTATTAACTATAGTCACCATGCTATACATTACATCCCCATGACTTGTTTATTTTTGAACTAGAAATTTGTCTCTTTTGCTATTGAGTTATGAGTTCTTTATGTATTTTAGATATTAGTCCCTTATCAGATATATGACTTGCAAATATTTTCTGCCACTCCATAGACTGTTTTTTCATTTTGTTGATGGTTCTCTTTTCTGTGCAGTAGCTTTTTAGTTTGATGTGGTTTAGCATAATTTTTAACGAGGATTTTTTTCTGACTTTTTATTCCAGTGATAGTGAATATTATGTTTTTACAAAAAAAAAATCAAACTACTCTTAAGATTCAGGGGGTTAGACAAGACCACAGGACAGGATATTTCCAGAGAACCTTAAAGAGGACAGATCTTTGTTCTAAAGATGAGGATATCCAGGCAGAAAGTGAAATTAAGCGAAGAATGTAAATAGAATGTTCAAGGAAGATGGGGCTTGGAAAGTAAGTCTGGTTTAGGCTGTGGAGAGTCCTGGCTAAAAAGTGTATACTTACCATCTGAGAAATTTCATAATTTTTTATTTTACGTTTTTTCTTCTCATCTCTTTCAATAAGCATGTGTGATGTTTATGTTGAAGACAAGTACATCTTCAAACTGGGGATTTGGAGACAGCAGGAGCAGGATAGGAAGAACTGAAGTTGCATTTTTTTTTTCCCTCAAAGACAAAAGTAAAAAGGCCAAAAATGTTCAGCTCACATTGAAAGAGTAGGTTGTAGTATGCATGGTGTGTGTGTGAGAGAGATAGAGAGCAGTGTGAGTGGTGTTTGGGGATGAGTTTTCAGGTGTGGGTGCAGAGGAAGAGCAAATCTTTCAGTATGTTTATGAAAGTGAGTAAGATTGTTGTATGCGAAGTAAGAGATTTGGATTTCTGAATTTAATATTTTGGAGAATAAGCAATTGCAGACCATGGCATGGTCCAGGTTACACATATAAGCCTGAAAAACTGACTGAAGGAGGCTCAACAAACTTTGAAGGAAGGAGTTCAAGATTAGACTGGAGAATAGAATGGCGAATAGAAGGCAAAATCACCTGGGATGAAAGCAGTGGTTGCCAAGGGACTGAAAAGTTTTGATCATGTGGTAATGTTCTTAACAGAAACAAGTGTCTGAGCATGCCGCAGACCAACAGAGGTATAGGGGGTGGGGGGAAACCTGTACATGAGACTTTAAAGGAGAATAGGGTATTGGAGAGATGGTGATAAAAATATATTAGAATAAGCAGTTTGTAGGCACAGTAACGTTTCATCTGGAAACTGAGAAATCTTCATGTGAATTGCATGGATATGAAAAACTGGATAAGTATGGATATATTTAGGAACTTAAAGGATCTCATAAGGCCTAATGGATATTAAGAAGAGAGAATTCCAATAGGGGAAAAGCATAACTATGAAATAAATGAATTTGAATGAAAATGGCACAGATGACAGCTAATATGGAATAAATATAAATAAGCGATAAAAGGAAAAGGGAGAGGGAGTAGTAAGAAGTATTAGAGGGGTGTATCGGTCAGATTTCAGTGCAGATACCAGAAACTACTTAAAACAGGGAATTACAAAATTGTTGGATAGACCACTAAGTAGAACTGGAAATCAGCAGTCATCTGTCATTGTCCACTGCTGAGAAGCAGTGATCAGGAAGCTGCAGGAAAACACTGCCAGTAATCACAGCTGCCCAGAGTACCAAGTAACCACCCAGGAGAACATGACCTTGTGTCTTGGAGCCTGTGTCAGCCACCATCCGTGTCAGATCAAGGGTGCCCTTGGCCTCTCCTGTTCCTTCCCAATTTTATATGCACCCATCTCATCAACAGAGCCTAAAACAAGTCCAGAACTCTAGAGAGATGGAAAATGTAGTTTCCAGGATGCAGGCCTCTTAGATAAAGGGAGGAACATAGAAAGGGTAGGAATGGAGGCTGATGGACAAGCAAGATTTATGAAAATCAGAGGTAAAGATCATAGAACAAACCAGAAATTGCAGTCTTAAATAAAACTTTGGTAACTCTTTTGCTGACAACGGAAGTGCCCAGGCCCAGACAGCTGTGGTAGTTCCAAAACACAGGAACGAATAAATGCAAGATCCCAGACAAGCTTAGTTCTCTCAGATGTTACCTGCCTCAACCAGGCCATTGGCAAGTGCTGAGAGAGTGCAGTTTGGAGCTTGTAGTCCTGACTCTGATTCTCCAAACCCAGATGGGAAATTCAATCACACATTTTAGCGCAGCAGTTCGCCAAGTGTGGTGCCTACACCAGCAACAGCAGTAGCACCTGGGAACTGGTTAGAAAGGTGACTTCTCAGAATTTAAGCCAGACTTTCTAAATCAGAGACTTTGAAGGGAGGGCCCAGCATTCTGTGTTTTAACAAGCCCTCATGGTAATTCTGATACATGCTGAAGTTTGAGAACCACCGTTTTAGGTAAAAAAAAAACAAAACAAAACAAAACAAAAAACTATAGTTATAGGCTTATATTTAAGTATTGAAGCTCCGTTCTGCCCTTAAAAGTGAGGCATGCACCTGATTTGGTGAGATTACACCGAATTAAAACATGGTTTTTTCATCATATACTGCATTTTATAAGTACATACAAATGTCATGTCTGTGGATTTTCTGATTAAGTTGTGTTTTAAGAAGCATCAACAATATCCTTAAAAAAATATTTCTTGACTTCATTTAAGAAGGGCCCAACTATAATACCTTTCGGTATTCAAAATAGTAACAGTTCATACTACATAGCATTTAGTATGTGCCAAACACTACTGGGAGCCCCATACTTACACTCATTTAATACTCATCTGTTGGGTAGCAGTCAGTATTAACACCTTTTTAATGGGTAAGAAAATAGAGACCTGTGCAGAGCAGAGGTTTCATGGCTGTTAGACTCCAGAGCCTTCTATTTCTTCTAAGAAATACAGTACTACAGAGATATGTTCATACTCTATGCATTTTTTAAAATAAATTGATTTTCTTTTACATGCGTGTGCTAAATTAAACCATAACTTTCTATAAAAATAACAATAAAAAACTTTAGCATGGACTTTTTCTCCCTGAAAGTTAAGAAAAATAGTTATTAGTCCTTATAATGTTGCTAAATGGTGTTACTAAGTTAAAATTGGCTTTAACGTCATACTGCATTCAATGACACTTGCTTTAAATGAACCACTTGATATTGTGATATCTAATTTCTAGTTGAAGATGCAGTGCTAAGTAGATATTAAAAGAAAAAAAACCATAAAGGAGACAAAAGTTATTACCAACCAAGTTAGGAACTTGATAGAAACTAATGGTTTTTCCTTAGCCTAAATTTCACCTTCACTTGAAGTAATGGGCTGTTTTGTTGTCTTAACTTTGGAATAAGATTTTAAGACTCAGAAAGTCAGTAATCCTTTCAATAGAATTAATGGATCTTTCAGTGTAACTAATTTCAGTGATATCAGTGGGGTCTTTTATAAAATTATTAAAAACAGTATATGATCACATATCTAAACTATAACTACTTCAGTTTTATTTTTCTGTTATGTGCTGTGTGAACACCTTTTGATAATGGAAATTTTATAAAAATGGTTTATTTGTATGTCTAGTTTTAGTATCTACTCATTATTTTAGATAAATTGCAACTCTGAATGGGACCTGAAGGTACAATTTTTTAATGCCAAGGAAATAAAGTAATGTATGTTCATGGCAGTGAAAATGAAGCTGCCATCAGTTCTGTTAGAGGAATTATGTATAAAACCATTCATTGCTTTCAGACGCTGAGACATCTATGCCTCAGGTAGATACTAATATAACAGTATTGCTTAAAATATAGTTAATTATTCAAACACACAAAATAAATTACTCACATATTTTTGTAATAATGATTTCTTCCAACCTATATTTAGAAGGGTACTATTAAAATTGATTTTATTTATTATGGAAAATGATAATATTTGTGGGGTATTTCCAAATGATTTTAAATAAGTAATAGTGACAACTGAAAAAGAAGAGTGAGTAAAGCTGTAAGTGTTAAGCAGTAAAGGTTATTATTGTAAGAAGTGTTTATCACTAAGAGAGCTTTCACAGTTGGACATCATGAATGATACATAATAGATTTGGTAAGCTAGGTTAGTATGATGGCTTTCTGGTTGACACCATACCCTAGCCATTATTTAAGATATATTCTAGAATTTTATTTTTCTCTTTGCTTGTTTGGGTAATTATTTATTTATGGTTAGATTTTCAGAAGGGTATTAAAAAGCATATGGTTGCTATTCAATCTCTATCTATTTGTCTACCTACCTACCTACCTATCTACCTACCCACCTATCTATTGAAATATATCTTAAAGAATTGGAACATGTAGTTATGGAGGCTTAGATGTTCCATGAATTGAAGGCAGCAAGCTGGAGACCCAGGAGAGCTGTTGGTTTAGTTCCAGTTGAAGTCCAAGTCTGAAGACAGGCAGTCAGAGAGAGTGAATTCTCCCATACTCAGCCTTTTGCTCTCGTCAGACCTACAGCAGATTGGATGAGGCCCACCTACACTGGGGAGAACAATCTGCTTTACCCAGTTTACGGATTCAAATGTTAATCTCACCGGAAGTATCTTCACTAACATAACAAGAATCATGTCAAACCAAATATCTGGCACCCCATGCCCAGTCAAGTTGACATATAAAATTAACCATTGTTGTGACTATCTGGAAATTGTGAATTAAAGTGAAATTCAAAATTTCATTGAAAGCTGGAACTTTATAGCAAAGCTAGTGAATAAGAGTTTCTTTCAGCATAAGCCATGTCAGCACTAGACTGCTTCAATTGTTTTTTTGAAAATGTGTCCAATATATCAGTTAAGAAAAAAGTGAAATAAAATTTAAAATATTTAAACACCAAATGGTGTGAGAATAGAATAAGAATATACTCTCATAATTTTAATTTATGTGGAAAATTTTTCTCAAGTAAGTTATTTCTTGCAAAATATTCTTGAAAGGAAATGCAAATTTGGTTTTCCTTCTTTTGTTTTTCCCCTTTTTGTCTTGGGATTTCAAATTAATTCATAAAATACAACTAGTTTAAAAGAGGAAATAACTACAAAAATGATCTACAATTTTAATATTATATTCACGTACATTTAAAGGAAAGAAAATTTCAATTGGGTTAATATTTTGTTGAATAGGAATGCCAGATATTGCCTTAACCTTTCTAATTCATGTTTGTGATACACTCTCCAACTGTAACTTTGTCAGGCTAACAAACTATCTGGCATAACGTGCGTATATGCACTCCATGAGCCATATCCCTTGACTCATCATTTCATACACCCCAGATCATCAAAAATGTCTTATCTTAGCAACCCAATATTGGTTCAAGGACTTAGTAATCTAATTTAATTTGCACATTTTCACACATCACATACTTTCCTTTTCTGTAATGGAGGGCAGCCAGAATTTAATTATATCACAGGGTTCACACCACAGGATATATAGTCTTTTAATTAGTAGCATATATTGTTTCAGATGTTTACCTAGACACACCATTAACACTATGAACAAATCCCACAGAAGCCCAAAGTGTTACTGGAAGAGTATTTGTTATTTATTGTTTTCATTTATAAAAGTACAACTGCCTTCTAAATTATTAGGAGGATATAAAAAGAATTATTTAAATGTCTTCTTACGCTAATACAAAAGTAGAAAATACAATTACATGGTGAAATGTGTTTCTTGGGACTTATTTCTCAACTGCAGAAAGCAAGGCAAAATTCTGTCTTTATCTTCCTTCTATAGTAGGTTATTTTTCTTTGTTTCAGTGAAGTATTATGCATGATTTATCCTTAACTCTATTTGTTTTTACATGTAGACCAAAACTGTCACATTTAAACATTCAATTCATGTTATTAAAGGCAAAGAAAAAAAAAAAAAGCCTTGCAGTTGGAGTCCCTAAATATTTCTTTAAATAAAGTAAAGTAAAATGAATATAACAGTAAATGAAATCAATTTGAGATGCAAAATAATTGTGGAAAAGTTCAAAAAGCACAATCTGCAATTGTAAGATGGAGACATTTCTTTAATTAAATATGTATTTTTATGTGTCTCAACTTGGAGTTAATTGCTAAACATTAAAATAAAAATTATTTGAAAACAATATTACAGAGGAAAGACCAATATTGGGGGCACTGTGTAAAATGTTTCCCAATCTGTAATGATTAATTTCATAATTTTATACATTTTTGTTCTACTGCTTATTAGTTATTTGAAAGGGACCAATCGAATTGATTATTTTTTTCAGGGAAATAGTAGAAAAATGTTTACAGAAAACAAAACAAAAAATAAACAATTTTTTATAGAAGCATCTCTTCTAACCTTTCGTATATGATTAATGTGATTTTTTTTTTTTGATAGAGAAATTTTGACAGCTATCAGTTCCAGTTATTTCTGGATTAGGTAGAAAAAGATGAAAGTATTGAAACAAAAATTCTCATATTTTTATTTATTTCAACTGCTTGGCTCATAGTTGAAGAGTTAAAGAGCTTTACATCTTTGCTCTGGTTTGGTTTGGTTTTCTCAAAAATAGAGTTTTTGGTTTTTTTAATGGAAAAGTGTTATTGTATGCTGCTTGTTTTGAAGTGTTTGCCTTCATTTAATATAACTTGTTTTTGAAAGCACAAGGAAACTAAATAGCAAATTTATTTCTCAGTGATTCTTACAAGCCTCAAATTTGTCAGCTTTCCTTTTACTAGCAGATACCATTAATAAAAGCTTCCATTTAAAAATAGAATGGAATAGAATAAATACATTCATTCTATACCCATGAGTTTATTGTTTAAGAAGCCTACAACTTGGTTCATTCAAACCTGGGAAAAAGAAGAAAACAAGCAAACTAAAATGCTTGTCCCATACCAAAATCTTTGTCTCTTTTTCACTATATTTCAAAATGTTAGAAAAAATATAGTGTTGCTTATTCTCTCAGTGAAGGGTACATTTGCCATTTTGTAAGTAGCAGAGACAAAATATTCTTGCAACTGTTAAATTAGTTTGGCCGTTAAGTCAAATCTTACAGAACTTTCAGTTAGGAAAATTATTTTTTTTTTATTCATTTTTTTTCTCTTGTAATCTAGGAAATATGTCACACCTTATTAAAGGTAAATATTGGCTGAGATGCCCATGTTATCTAGAAAATATTCAAATCAATTTGTAATAGTAATTAGAAGGGACTATAATTGTTCTTGGTTGAAATATTTTAGCACTAAAGATTTTTTGTTAGGTATAATGTTCTATCCAAATTTCACCCCTAAATAAGCATAACGATAATTTATAACTTTTCAAATGAGTATATTAGAAACTTAATGACTTATGAAGGGATACACTGTTTTATCCATTATATATCAACTATTTATTTTATTCCATTTCATTCCAGCTTTATTTAGGTAGACTAACAAATAAAATTGCGTGTATTTAGATTATACGTGATTTTTTTAAATACATGATACAATGATGTAATGTACACATGAATTTTGAAATACAATCAATTTAATACATCTATTATCTCACTTAGCTACCTTTTTTCGTTTGTTTTTTGGTGAGAACATCTAAGATTACTCTCTTAGCAAATTTCAAGTTGTATCAACTCTTAATAAAAATATTTTTGGGTTTTTCTTAGAGTATATCCACATATAACCTCTCTGTGTTGGTACTCTTTATGAAGAAAAAATTAGGAAACAATACAAGGAGGGAATCTGAACAAATCTAGTAGATAGCTAAGTCTTTGTAACTCTATCTAGTCTCATTTCTTTTTGCTACTTCCTTTCCCTTCAGCCACCTTTTTTTATAATGCTTTTTGTTTGACCCCTAAAAGGCAATATTCTAGCCAATAGACCAAAGATTAAATGGTTATTTTTAACCCATCAGTTTTGTGCTATTAAATTGTAAGCAAGTTGTTAAATTTATTTTTGCTGCAACCGAGTATGCATATACCATTGCTTTGATCTTTCTCAGAGTACACAGCTCGCTGAGTAGGTTCTGTGCTGTGGTGAAAGTAACATTGTGTTTAGTGGAACGTGATGGCTTTAGCCTGTAGAGCATAGAAAAGAACAGTCCCTGCTGAAGGGTAGCTAAGAGAAGGCTTGGATACTTAAATAAAAACCATGAAAAAGTGTTTTGTTTGATAGCATTTGCATTGTAATCATCACAACTTTGTGTAATACTGTTTTGAACCTTTCAATCCATCAAAATTACAACCCCAAATATTGGCCATTTAGTCCACTTTTAATGGAGCCCAAAAAACATCCCTGACATGTTTTAGTAGTCTGTCTTTTATACAGCCGTTTAGAGTACACTGTGATCCTACATTTTCCTCATGGTCTGAGGGCTCTGAAATGCTTTCAGCAAACAAAATTCAGTGCTTCTGACTGTTGACTGAAATATTTTCACACAACATGAGAGTTATGGGTTAAGTTTTATTTGGGCAAAATGAGGTCTATAGCCTGGGAGACAGCATCCCAGAAAGCTCTGAGAAACTGTTCCAAAGAAGCAGGGGGAAAACTCAGAATTACAAATTATTAGTGAAGAGGGGTACATGTAGTCAAGCACATGTTTAGGCAGAGGCTGCTGCTAGTCACGAGGAGCAGATATCATCATTAATGATTTTAGTGCTTTTCTAGATATGAGGAGATGCAAGAATTGGGGGCCATAAAATCTTCTCCTGAAAATATCTAACTATCTGAAGGCCTGTTCAGCCAGTTTTCCCAGAGCACAGAGTGCCTCAGTCCTATTCTCCACCCTGAACTCCTTTCAGGGAACGTTGTAGGTCAGTGGCTGCAGTGACTCATGATTTAATACAAGCAGAGGTAGATGGCAAGTGCCAATTTGTAGTTGGCAAGACTGTCCAGCACTCTTCATTCGTAGATATTAACCCCCTTCACTGCTAAAGTCTTGGGCTTGAGTGATGATTATCTTTGCCCTAATCTGAGCTCAGTGTACTCCCATTTCCAAAAATGTAACCTATTTGGATGGGGAGGCACACACTTGAAAGTGTACGAACACAAAGGGGTTTTATGACACTACACTGAATGTGTCTTGCACAGTTTGTTGTTTACTGGACTGTGACCCCTCCATTTAGATTTTGGTGAACCATTTAATCTCATAATGATTGACAAAATATCTCCAAGTAACTGTGCTTACCCTATCCTAAAGGCACAAAGGGAGAGAGTATCATTCTGGATATTAAATGTTGTAGGATACCTGGAAGTACTTTGGAGGAAATGTTCCAGAAAATAGAAAATAAAGATCCTTACAATTAGGAGTCAGTAAAAGTACTTTGCCATTACAAAAGACATCAAAGACACAATCCTAGATTGGAGAGATTTGCCAGTATCTTTAGATATTATCTGTAAACGATGTTGCAGAGGTCTACTGTAAACTCAGGGGATTAGCAGAAAGCGGAAGAGCATTTGCTAATTTGCTATGTCTGGTGTGCCACACATTTTCACAGTGGGTATATGCTAAATTTATTTGTTCAGTCATCTCAAGTTCCAAACAATGCATCCCTGCTGTTGCATGAGCACACACTTATTTGAAAGTGTGCATGAACAAAGAGCTTGAGAATTACTAGCCTAGGGCATTCAGATTGTCATTAGGCTGTTTTACAAGGAATGTTAATCAAACATTGAGTGGAATGGAATAAGGATAATTAGCCAGCAGTAACATATAGCTTAGGTTCATGACATTAAAAATGCAAGAAAAATATTTTGAAAGCCTAAAGTTGTCTTTAGGATACAGTCAGGTAAATAAATGTATAAAACAAAATTTATCAAAATGTTTTTTCTTCTGTCTAGAAATTAATTATTTAAAGCTTACTTTCTGATAAAATGGAAAAACATTAATGAATAACAATTTAGATCACTTGAGCCCTGTTAGAACATGGTAAATTCTCTGAGTACTGGCTCAAATCCTATGGAAAGGTAGGCAGCCCAGTTTTTTTAGTACACTTTGTTTAGTGTTCTTCCCAGATATTACTCTACAGTGTCTTCTCCTTCAGTTTTAGTTTTGTATTTTTTTAATAGCAACATCTTTCTCAAATATGACAAATGAAAATTTTTTAATCTCTTCTATTCTTTTTAGCTGACTGCTCTAGTCTAATTCCACAACTACCTGTCCAGGCTTTGGAGTGCATGTAGGTATCTGGTTGGCTTGGTACTTCTTTTCTTTCTCATGGCAAAGCTAATATTGGTAATATATATTTGTTTAAAACAAAACAAACATCAAAAATCTTCAAGGAGACTACTGGTGATTCTGTAGAATGCTGTCTGTGTGTGTGTGTGTGTGTGTGTTCCAGTGGGTTCTTAGACAGTTTTGATTAAATAGAAAGTAAAAAACATACGGTATATATCTTTTTGGTAGTATATTGATGTTTGCAGAAAATCCTTATCAAAATTTAATGACCCTAAAGGTGGATATTGATTTTCCTTTCTCCTCAGACAATATTTCATTTGTGATATTGACTTGCCACAAATGAATGTTTGCTTAAAATACAATGTTACATGTAATAGAGCAATCCTGCACGAAAGGCCCTTGTCCTCTACAAGGAGCAAAGCAGCTCGTAGCCAGCGATGGAATGTAAAACCAGAGCCAGCCCCTTTCTTCTTTTTCTTTCTCCTTTCTTCCTTCCTTTTTTAATGTTTAGCTTAGAACTTGATTTCTTTTTTAAATTTTACTTATTTTAGGTATATGGGTTAGAGCTGTTAAGTTTCTTGTCAGTATGAACTTGAATTTGGAACAGGGAGAGGTATGAGTGCACCAGCTTTGTAGGGCCACCATACAGAGTACCACAGACTGGATGGCTTAACCATTCTGGGGCCAGCAGTTTGAGACCATGGTATAGACAGGACAAGTTCCCTCTGAAGTCTCTAGGGAAGGATGTATTCCAAGCCTCTGTCCTAACTTCTAATGATTCCTTGTCTTGTGGTAGCATAAGTCTAATCTTTACATGGTAGTGTCCTGGTGTGCTCGGCTCTCTCCAAATTTCCCTTTTTTGTAAGGACACCAGTCATACCGGATTAAGGGCTCTAACCCATCCTACTCGACTGTGACCTCATTTTAACTTAACTAATTACATATTCATCAACCCTATTTCCAAATAAGGCCACATTCAGAGGTACTGGTGATAAGGGCTTCAAAGTATGAATATTGGGGGGAAACAATTCAACTCATAACAGTTGGTAATCCTTAGTTTTTAACACACATTTTGGATAGTCAATCCCTTTCTTGTTTTATTTTATTGAATTGGTTCTTCTTTGAAACATAATTCAACAGAGGTAGGGTGTTTTGTTGTTTTGTTCTTTTTTTGTTTGTTCTTAGCATGTCCAATATGTGCTAGACTACTTGATGGGTACTAAAATCAACTTAGTTGCTACTTTTCAGTGGGTATAATCTAGTGGGAGATACACATATCTTGAGAATGTCAGCTTAAAAAAGATATTTTACTATCAGAAAAGGTACAAAGCAGAATTAAAGTGTAAAGACCTAATGAAATTTTTGACTAAGGTAGAAATTATCGACTTTGTTAAGAGTGTTAGGTGTAACCTTGATGAAAAATCAGACATTTCATAGGGGGAATGTCCTAATTCCACAAGGAAGATACAGAAGCTCCAGATTTGGGACCCTCCCATATCTTTACACTATGGGTCCAAGGATAAAGACCAACCAAATTTTTCATCATATAATACAGTCTAAGAGTAAACAACTGCCATTTTTAACTAGTCCTACTCTACATCTAGTGTTCTGCACTCTGCTAAACTGACCTAAGTCCTTTTAACTACAACATTGGCTTATCTGCTGCCATTTATTATCATTGCCTTAACCACTGTGCTTAACCTGCCCCACTTTGCTTTCTCTCATCACTTCCAGCAGGGAGGGTCTTCTCTGTGGTGAACATGGCCATTCGGAGGGGCGTGACCATCTCAAATTCTCTTATTTCTCCTCTGATCTAGCTCACCTCTCCCTGAATTCCAAGCCTCAATTCTGGTATTAGAGAGCATTGCTTTTTTTGTTCTCTACCAAAATAGAGTTCAATTAGCTAAATGTGCATATTCTTTTGATTCTATGGACTCATAAACCACCCCCCCTTTTTTTTTAAAGTAGCTGCCACAAGGTGATAGTACTGTCCTGAAATGAAATGCTAATTCATTACCATCTTAGAGGGAAAACTTAGGAAACAGATCTGTTTATGAGTAACAATTTCTCACTGAACAAACCATTACTTTAATATAGCGATTGCTTCCCTTGCTGTAACTCTTTTACTTTCACGTAACTACATAATTTTACAAAATTATGAGGTACTTACAGAAGAAGGTTAGATTCAATCTGACATTTATTAAAATCTTGTCTTAAATATGTACCCACATGTGACTTTGGTTATTCTCCAGTCTCTAGCTTTCAGATCCGTTCTGAAAGCCATTCATAATGCCTATGCTATTCAGAAAAGTGGTCTGAACGCTTAGTCATCAAGCTTTAAGTTATCTGGAATAGTATTCTACTGCTATTAAAACGGGCTATCAGAATTACAATATCTTTTCTCCTACCAGAGAAGTGCTAGAAATTTTTTTGTTGTTGCTAAATGAAGATATTTTAAAACAGTTACTTTTTTCCCTAACAATGAACCATATTAGGGCAATATTTTCTACAACAGCAGCAGCAAAAATATCAACAAAAAGGTCATTTTATTTATTTCATTCTTTCATTAAACATGTTTATTGAAGGGAAAATAAAAATACAACCCATTCCTGAACATCTGTTGTTCTTACCATGCTCTACTTTTTCTTTTTTTTCACATAGCATATCAACTTATAATAAGCATACAGTAGTTGCTTAAAAAAAAAAGATTATAATGTAGTATATGCTATGGTTATTGTATGAGATCAAATGGATGTGTCTTGTTAGGTATGCATACTCAACTTTTAGAACCAACAACAGAAGATATCATAAATAATGAGAATAACAGGGTAATTGCTGTGGGGTTTCGTACGAATAGCTACATGCAAAAAGACAGTCTTCATATTAGGAAAAAAATCTTTATCTGTGTTAAGTTTTCTTGCTATAATTAAACACAATCATGCCTAATTAAGGCAGTGGCCCTGGGCCATATACATCTCAGTGTTCTAATCCTGCAATCCCCAGTCGGAAATTAGAGCATAAGGAAGTAGCTGACAGGTGGGTAATCAGGTAAGCTTCTGCCCCCCCAGAGCTGGAGAAACCTGAGGAACAAACAAAAGGACCAGAAAACAAGTGGGAGAGGGATAATCAAGGATTGGGTTTCACAGATCAGTGACTCTTACTGTTGTTTTATGATATCACTCCTTTACTTCCTTTCACGTTAGGAATGATACACTTTATATTTTAGCCAATTTCTTCTGTATAAAAATGTCCCAAGAGGGAATGTCAAAGTTACTTAATTCTGTAGTCCTGGCTAGACCTTCACACATAATAGACATTGTTGTCTTTTGTTCGGAAACAATAGCGCATGTGAATTAGTAATAGACTCTTGATGAACACAGAGGTTTCCTTTGATAAATTTGTCTTCAAATCATAGAACTCACTAGTTCATTCTGCTTCTAGAAAATAGGCACATTATTCTCTTGAGTATGGCTGAATCAATCTAATTTGAGAATGATGATAAAGGCAGGTTTCATTTTTTTTGTTTTGACTTATTCTGCCTCCAAGGTGGTATTCTGTTCTCTGTAGCATTCTTCATGTTAACTTTATGCATCATCTGATTTTATTTTTCCACTTCAGAAAAATTTATTCAGAAGCCAATATCTTCTGTTGTAATATTGTATAGTAAAAACAAGTTCCAGAGATGATTGAAAATGTGACACTGGAGGAATCCTAAAGTCATCTTCCTGATAGTCTTGAAATTTCTGAAAAGCATCTGCCACCTGCCTGGCATATTCCCTGTGGCCAAGACCATGTAGGACAGCACCTCATCTTTCTCTGATTCTTTTTTTAATTGAAAATAAAATACTTCAGGGGCAATATGCACAATCTGAAGGCTGAGAAGGCAGAGATTTCAAATCTAGAGCAGAGCCTGAAATATAGTAAAAGCTAAAGAACTTAGTATATGACATAAGAATGCCACTCATGTGTTTGGACTTTGGGACATAAACACGGTTCAAAAAATTATGCCGTGGAGAACAACAAAGATCCTTGGTCTCACTGTGTTTCTCTTCTAAAGAAGTGACATATACAATTCTAAGAAAAAAAACTAATTATTGAGTTCCTGTGAGATGCTGGAGCCTTCACATAAGTTCTCATTTGAGCCTCATGACACTCTCATTTGGTTAATTTTACCTGCATTTTGCTCATGAGATAATTGAGTATCTGAAAGAATCTCTCCCCTGTTCATACTATTGGTAACCGGAAGAATCACAGTTTAAACCCATGATGTGCCCCCAAACTAAAGCTTTTCCCAGTATCTTATTTATTCAGAACCAGTAGGTAATTTAAAAATGCCATGATAGTGTTCTGATTAACTTTTAATGGGAAAATAAAAGCATGAGAAAACAATGAAAGTTTACAGAGTTATAAAAATTATTTTATTTTATCCTGAGATTAGAATATGAAATATAATTAACAGTGACCTCTAAAATCCTTAGCCAGTTTGAGAGCAAAACAATTCCCTACTGAACTATCAGGCACTCTTTCTTTGTTTTCTACATGTATTGCAGCTCTGGCTGTGCCCTCACATCAGTGCCCAAGTATCCTCCTTCAGAAGTCTCTGTGGATCCCCTCGGGGGTGGGCCACACATGATGACCAGTGACTTAGCAGTGGTGGACTCTGAAGGTACCTATAGGACAGCTGTATGTTTAATTTTCCATCTAAAAAATTCTCTTTAAATATACTGCCAACCATTCTCCTGTGGAAAGAGGACCATCTCATTGGGTTCATCTGCCCCAGTCCAAAAGGATCAAAGCCCTGCAGGTGCACTGGATGCTCTCACCCAGGATTTCATTAGCTGCTCCCAACCTGCCCTTGTACATTAACGTTCTCAGTAAGCCTCCAGTTACTTCACTTGTCTGACTGAAGTCTCCTTCTCAAGCCTATGATTAAAATATGCTATTGCAGTTGTTGGTCTTTTTAAGCCATTGCTCTATAGAAAACATTTACTTCTTTCTGATGTCAGTGTTTCTAAGTGTCACTGAAAAAAATGCACAACCTAAAAGTTGAGAGTTATGTTTTATTTGGCAGACATTTCTGAGGACTTAAGCCCAGGATACAGCCTCTCATATAGCTCTGAGGGTCTGCTCCGAAGAAGCAGGAGAGGAGCCAGGGTATATAGGAGTTTTTGCAACAAAAACCAGGTAGTTGGAATACCAAAAGATTACTGTTAATTAAAGAAAACGAGTATCTCAAGTTAAGGAATTTAGCACTTTACTGTTTATGGGAAGGTGCAAAAGTCTGGGCTCATTGAAATCATTCCTTTGATACGCACCTAGCTATCTAGGGCCAGTATCCTGTTCTTTCCCATCCTCAGTTCCCTTAGGATGTACCATTTGGTGTGGGGGGGGGGGGTGGCAAGGCTGGGCTGCCTGCTGGTCTCCATCGTGAGTTCCCTCCGGCTCACCTTCAGGGGCAGCAGTAGTGGCTGATGAATTGATAGTCGCAGCATCCTTTGTTTACTGATATGACAAGCAATATTTTTTATTCACATAAAGTACTACTCTTGTCCTGTTCTGGGGTTGGTTGCAGTTCTTTCAAAGGATTACCATGTACTAAGGCCAGCATTTTCTCAAAAGTCTTTCACAAATTTCTTTCTATTACAAGATTTGCTTTCCTTATGAGCTTTAGTTAGGGCTCAGATTTGATATGTGCACTCCCCCATGCTCTTACATACTTTGTTTACAAATATTTATTGAGCATTGAAGATATGTTCTAGGCACTTTCTAGGCAAACCTGAGAAACTTTGCTAAGCAAAACAGGGAACCCCACCCTCCTGAAGCTTATGTGGTTGGGAAAAGGAGAAGAAAATTACCAATAGTTGCGATAGGTAAGAGTAGGGCAAGGTAAAGGAGAATGCTGAAGGTGTGGCTTGCAATTTTAAATAGGGCAGTTACCTCCTGGAGAAAGTGACACTTGAATGAAGACTTGTACGAGGTGAGAAAATTAGCCCTGAGGAAATCTGGAGGGAAAATACAAAGGCTTAATGGTAGGGATGTCTTGGAGAATAGCGAATAGCAAGTACGCCTGTCTGGCTGAAGCTTTGAGTATTATGGTAGGAAGGGATTTCAGGGAGATGAGTGGAGCTGGGCGATGAAGAGTCTTCATGTTTTTACACTGAGGGAAAAAGAAAGCCTTTGAAAGGTTTTGGGCAGAGGAGGAACACATGATATGCCTTGCATTTTAAAAGGATCACTCTGTCTATTGTGTTGATGATAGACTGGGAGGACAATGGCAAAAAGACTATTTTAGTAATTGAGGACACCTCCTCACCAGGGAGTAGCAATGAAGGTAGAACCAAGGGATTTTCTGACAGACTGGATGTTAGAGAAATAGAAGGGTCAAGAAAAACTTCAGGGTGTTGGCTTGAGCAACTGGAAGAATAACAGCCATTAATTGGTTGCAGATGTAGCCAGGGGAACAGATTTAATTTTAGATATATTAATTCTGAGATATTGATTAGTAATGTAAGTAATTAGTGATTCAGGTCAAATAGGCAGTTGAACATCTATAAAAGTATGGAGTCAGGATAGAGGTCTGGCCTGGAGATGTATGTTTGGGACATCACTATAATGGTAGTATTTAAAGCTAATCCTCTTGTTACAGTGCAAAATTTCATACGCCTGTTGCACAAACCGAAATGTCAGAGTTTAGAACAGAGAAAAGGTTTATTGCAGGGCCAAGCAAGAAGAATGGGTGGATCGTGCTCAAAATACCTAAACTTTTTGATAGTTTTCAGGGAAAAGTTTTTTATAGGCAAAATTGGGGGTGAGGGTTACGAGGGTGTGTGTGACTATCTTCTGATTGCTTGGTGGTGAGGTACCAGGGCTGTGTTCCAGGAATGTGCTCAGCCTGAAGTTACCAGCCTCCACCTGGGTGGGGGCCTCAGTTCCTATAGAACTCAGAGATATTGTTATGTATATTCCCTTACGTGGAACCAGGATCCTGCCCCAAGGCTGCACTATTGTTTCTTGACTGTCCCTCCCTTGTTTCTGAATTTCCTCTTTTTCTTGATTAGTAGCTATTTGAATCTGCCCTTTGGAACTCAGGGAATGCCAGGGAGGCTGAATGAAATGTATTTCCTACGAACAAGGAATGGGGGACATGGGAAGTATGTCCCAGGGAGGACTCCACAGAGTCCTGCTCTGCTTGACTCTGCTTAACTCTTTTCCCCTTACCACTTATCACTATTAAGATACAACATACTATCTTGATAAGATTGGCTAAAATACTATATATTTTCATTTTGCACTTCTATGTGCCTCCTTCTGCCACAAGAGAATATCCAGGCAGTGATTTTTCTGTTTTATTCTCTGCTGCATCCTTAGCTCCTAGAAGAGTGTGTGGCACATGGTTGCTGCCAATAAATGTTGTTTGCAACCATAGCCAGACTTTAAGATACCCTTTAAATTGCTAGGACTGAAATTCTTCTCAGAAAGTTTTCCACGTGTTTGTCCTTCCACCTACAGTCTCTGGGATCCTGATTTAGAGGTATTTTCATTTGGGTCTTCTCTAACCTCATTTTCCTGAGGTTCAGATACAAGACAATTCCTTGGCATCAACAATTTCCTTCCAGTTCCATTTTCTACCATACACCCTCTGAATTTAAAACACAGTCATTTTGGGTCCTTCTGATAAGTTTTATAGCTGCAAATTCAAGTCTTTTGGAAAGCAATTGGGAAGATATATTTTTATACTCAATTATTATAGAACTTCTAGGCTTGTTTAAATTACCTAAAACTAAGAAAAGTGAAACAGAGAAGGACCCTGTGGGGTCCTCCGTGATACAAATCCTGTCCGTGTGCTCTCCCCACCCCCTTATTTCTTGTTTGTGAAAATAGACTTCATCCAGCCTCCTTGACCTTCCCTGAATACCAAAGGGCAGATTGAAACAGTTGCATATCAGGGAGGGGAGGAAATGCAGAAACATGGGAGGGATCCTCAAGAAACAATAGTGAAGCCTGGGGGCAGGGTCTTAGTTCATCCTCATATACATATACATAACAATATCTCTGAGTTCTTCTACAGGAACTGAGGTCCCCACTCAGGTGGAGGCTGGTAACTTCAGGCTGAGCACAACATTCCTGGAATACCACCCTGGTACCTCAACACCAAGCAATCAGAAGAAAGTCACACACCCTTGCAGCCCTCCCTCACCCCTAGTTTTGCCTATAAAAACTTTCCGCAGAAAACCATCTGGTAGTTTGGGTTTTTGAGCATGAGCCACCCATTCTCCTTCCCTGGCCCTTCCAATAAACCTTTATCTGCTCCACACTCTGACATTTTGGATTGTTTGGCCTCACTGTGCATTGGGCACACAAACTTTTGTTCAGTAACAAAAGATGTATTACTAAGACAAAGAGGTGAAAAGATGACCTTGAACACTATCTCTTCCTTTCAAGCAGCTTGCTGAGAAGCCTGCCCTTTGTCTCTGGCTCACTAGAGTGCCGTATTTGTCTAAATAAATTGTGAATGAATACTGTCTGTACACGGGCTGACAGGCAATGACTTATGAAATGGAGGAATTTTCACATTTACAAATGAATTACCTGTTTTAATAAAACCAAGAAAGTACAATTTTCCATCCCTATCTCTGGCATGCCTTTCCAGTACTACTGATTTTTATTACTTAGTAAATTTGCCTTCTTGAAAGATAATAGTCCAACTCAGTCTGTATTAAAATCAAGGTCAATTTTCCACTATTAGTGCTCAGGAAAGTGAAAGGTTGAATTATTCTTTAGTCATGGTTTTTAGAAACTTGATAGACTGAAAATAAAACAGAAATAAATTCAGTTCAAAAATTCACAGCAAGTATTAGAATCATGATTTTTCTTTTTACCTTGTCTTATTTTTCAGAATTTGATTCAGTCCCAGCCTCTTCCTTTGTTATTTTATAGGTCAGTCCCTGAAAAGTTAATTAATTCAATCTGGGACACTGAACTAGTTAGTGGCAGTGGCTGCACTTGATTCGTGTTCCATAAATGTTTCCACTCTAAATAGTCTTTTTCATTCTAGATCCAAATAGGAAGCCATGATAATAATAGTCTAACACTGTTTCTTGGTAATTTTATTATGATTTCTGTTTTGGTCAATTATGTCATTATTAATGTTAATCATGAATAAGAGAGGGTCTATAATTTGAAATCATTTGAGAACTTACAGCTTTAGTAGTTGAATTATACTTCATGACCTGCATTTACTAAAAGAAACTTGTTTTAGAGGCTCAGTGCCCATACCATGTGGGAGGTAGAAATTACAAGAAAAGTGCTGATTACAGCTTGACCGAAGCAATCAGAGATGTCTTAAAAACCAGGTGTCCTCAGTAGCAACAGTTTTGCTTTATTATTTGTAGTTGTGCTATTTGAAGTCAGTTTAGCTTAAATCTTAAATCTTCATTTTTTGTGGGGAAATAGATCCATTTAATTTTCAGCTACATTTTGGTTTTTCTTTTTATAAATTTTTAAATGAAATCAGGCTCTTACTTATTTTTTGAACTTGCTGTCTTTCCTCCCAAAGTAGACGGAACCTTTGAGCACGATGCTCTCCCAGCTGCCTCATCTCACAGACCTCAGATCTCAATATGTTCATTGCTTCCTCAAAGAAGCATTTTAATATCTCCCTCACTAGTCCAATTCCTATTTTACTCTCATCACATTGTGTATTTCCATTGTAAATGTTTAATTTTACAAATATGACTTTTCTCTTATTTGATTAGTGTCAGTCTACCTCTCAGAAATGGAATTTCCCTAAGAACAGGAAACATGGACTTTTACTTACTATTTTAACCTTACCATTATGGGATAAGTCAAGGAGGATTCAAAATAGGCACTGAATGAATATTGGATGAATGAATGAATGAATGATTCAAAATTCTGCTGAATACTTAATCATTTATAGCAAAAACAATGCTTTCCCAAAGTTGTTTTGCTTTTAGCAAGGTTACAGATCTACTGAACTATATTGATATGAGCAAGAAAAATGTACCTTTTCTTTTTATTTTTCTTATAAATAATTTGATATTCTTCAGAAACCTCTCACCTCATAGATTTATCCCTAGGTTGACATGGGTGGCTCAATTTAATTATTATAAATTCACTCCAATTCAGTAATTTTGGACATCTGATTTTGTGTAGATTTCAGCCCTTCCCCATCTCCTCCATAAGTTGGTGTCCAAATGTTTGTTATAAGTTAATATGATTTGAAAAAGAATGTATGAAATTTTGTGAATAATTTATTAATGAAATGACTACTTTCAATAATAATTCCTATATAGATTTTCCTCTAACCTCCTAAAGGGCAGGGGCCATTTCTTATTATTTTTACTTTTGTTTCCCTCTGAAGTAACGCAGTGGTTAACACAGAGTTTCTCAATAAAACTTTCTTTAAGTGAATGAATCAAAATGACATTAATCAAAAGAAAGGGAAACATGAATGTTTGTACGTTACTGCAAAAAATTATATGTGTTAGCTGTAATTAGGAGTGTGTTTTCAGTATGTCTCTGCTTTGATTTAATAAATAGTTCTGAAGACACTTCTGATAGCTTGAGTAGATATGGGGCCTAGTAAACATGCCAAATGAATTTTTTTTTAAATCAAAATAATATGTTCAGATTGCAAATCTCATCTTATTTGACAAGGAAAAAAAAAGCTCATTGATTGATTAAGCTGTAAAGATAGAAATACAAATAGGGGTAGCTAAGAAGTTAAGTCTAAAACAGCCTTTTAGCATGTTATCAGCGGGGAAAAAAATGGCAACAAAATAAGTTTCTATTTTCTCTTTTAAGACATAGACGCAGCCTTATAGAGAGCAAAGATTAGAATCTAGTGAGAAAACTGGGTTCAGTACCAATGGTTAATGGCCAAACCCATAAAAGATGAATACTTGTTAGACTTGAGTAGGCAGTGGAGGGCTAGGCCCAGCTGTATCCAACAGGAGGAAATCCAACGAGGCTGGAAGGGCAAGGGACATGGCAGTCATGAAGACAGGTGCTTGGTGACAGTCCAGGATGCCTTTTCAATACAGATAAGCAGATGGTCTCTGTTGTGAGTAAGTGAAGAGCAGTGGTTCTTAAGCTTTAGTGTGCATTACCCAAAAAGCTTATTAAAAATGCAGATTCCCCAGTCTCATCCTTAGACATTCTGATTCTGTAGGTTTAGGTTATGCCGAGGACTCTGTATTTTTAGCCAGCACCCAAGGAAATTCTGATGCCCAAGACTCTTTTTCAAAAATACCTAAAATTTAAAAAATGTTAATCTTTTTTTCATGTAAATTGAGCACTTACTAATGAGTGATTACCTAATATTCATATACACATAATGATATTGCTGGGGAGGAGGAAGTTTCCCCCTCTACTACTCTTGAGTTCTTGTGGTAGGACTAATAATTAAGTTGACAGAAGACAGATTAATAGGAGAAAGAGAAACAAATTTTACTTCCCACGCATGGATATCTACTGGAAATGGGACCTAAAGTGTGTGAAGTAAGCATCTTTTATACTTTTTAAACAAAGAAACAATACATTTTTGAGGAAGTAATAGGACAAAGAAACTTAGGTTTTGGGTGTGTAATTAGTGAAGAATCTAAACAGAGTCTGGGCTTGGGGCAGTAAGTTAAAGGCCTGTTTGCATAGGCTTCTCAGCCCTGAATTCCCTATCTTTGATGATCAAGGTGTCCTTGTACCTCCGGATGCAGGGAGTGCAACTTTCAATGAGAGACTTATTTCCTGCTTTTTGGGAGACAGAAAGGAGAATCAGGGTGTTCTTATGTTGGCCAGTTCTTAAGTAATTTTAATTCAAATTGATCAATATGTCACTGAGGCACATTTTGGGTTGCCTACCTTTGGCCCCAATTACATAAATAGAATTCATCTGAATTAAGAATATTAAATTACATTTAGGATATTTAACTGATTAAAGTCTGAACCATTTTCCTTTTTCGAACAAAAAGCAGTTTATCCTTCATTTAAAGTTCCAACAATCTAAAAAGTCTCATTTGAAACTTTCAGCCCCCTATTCATTACTTTTCTGCTGAACATAATAAAGAAAGACCTTGCTAGTGTGATGGCCTATGGGTATATAGTCCCATGAGGCATTCCTTGCATGGAGTTTCTTTTTCCTAAGACTAGAATACTTCGTCCTGTGCTCTAAAATTCTGCCTCAGAGGCTGAGGGACTTTCCTCCTGTTTCTGCATCTCTGAGGTTGACTTGCGTGAGGCAGCCTGAACTACGTAAAGTTTTGTCTCCTACATTCCCCTTTATTATGCAGTGGACACTCAATAAATACATGATAAAGGAATGAGTGGATTTTTCTATACACCAGCATCAAAGATTCACAGATGATCATTTTTACTTCTTGAAGCTTTTTGTTAAAACTGGAGATAATCTTAATTAAATTCTCTCACTTTACAGTGGAAACAATGGAGATAGTTCTGGCTAAGTAACTCAGTATCTTTATGTTGGCTTTGTCCATACGGTGCTTTATTTTACATTTATCTGTTCTATTTCCCAAGTTCTATTATTTTATTCTTGTTTAATAGTTTAAAATTTTCATAATTCGTAGAATATTTGCCTATAATGTCTATCTCATGCCAGTCTGCTATTTGTCAGGGTGTCAAAATGATTTAATTGCTTATTCTGCTTAGCAAAATTTAGAGGGAAATTCACAAATGTTGTCTTTGTGCATGTATGTGTTCACATGAGCAAAATTCTAGGGACAAGTTTTGAAAACAAGTTTAATCTTTGAAATTTAAATTTCTAATGAAAATACTTTTTTTTTAATTTAAAGAAAGATTACATAGAGTAATATTCTTTTTAAAGGAATATAATTTGTTTTAGGTATATTTTCACTAATAGATAAGTGACAACTGTAAAACTCAAGAACGTGATATCAGTGATACGTTTGGCTATGAGTAATGAACAAACAAACAAAAAGTGTATTACAGTCATTTAAAAACATATGGAATATATTTGTTTCAAGCACAGGAAATCTGGTACTAGCAATCCAGGGCTGACACAGTGCCTCAGTGAAATCATAAGTTCTGGACATTTTCTTACAGCTACCATGCAGTACTGAGCAGCTTAGGTCCAGCAAAAGGTCATCTGACTAGTGGGAAAAAGGGACTGATTGGCTTGGGCTGCCTTTTGTCCAGAGGGAGTACTCTAATTGTAATTCCCAAGATGCCAAATGGGTCAGCAGTAGTCCTCTTTTTTTGTCTTCTTGTTTCACCAACAAGGTAGGTGGCTTTTGTCATCACAGTCATAAAATAAGGCTGTTGTACATCCGAGCCTTTGCACCTGGGTTCAAGGCAGGAAGAAACAAGTGTTCCAAGGTTTATTTCTGCGAAAAACTTTACTTGGAAAATGAAGTCTTTTTCAGTCTTTTAATGGACTCTTGCCATTAGCTTATTGTTCAGAATTGTGCCATGTGTCATCTTTAATGCAAGAGATCTGTGAGGAGCAAGTATGTTTATCTGGAATATCTTGACATTGGTGGAGGGAAATCAGGATTCTCTCTGTAAGCAGGAAGGGAGAACAGGTATCTGATAGGCAGCTAGAAGTGGCTGTCATAGGGAATAATTAGATGAAGAAAGAAAAAGACCAAATGAACATGAACCTTGGGTCAATGTTAACAGTGCTGCAGATTTTCAGCCTGAAGATCAAATCTCAGCAGCAAAATTCGGCTGAAATAAAAGTCTCTTCTTTCATCTATTTCTATTCCCAGTACCACACAGAGCTTACATACTTGGCTGCCTGCCATGTGACTAATATGTGAACCAATCACTCATCTTTACTTTCATACCACTTCAGTTCCAGTAACAATATACATGGCAACAGTCCACTCAGTCTTCACAGCAAAGAAAAAGTTTGGAAAATGTCATCAAATATTTATAGTGTAGAATAGTATTTCCACAGTATGAAAGATTTATTAGTTTTAGTTTGAGAAATGAAAATGTTTATTGGTACAAAATCTATGAATCAGTTTAGAAATGAGTGTTTTCAAAATTTACAGATTTTCCTTTGCATAATTAGCTTTGGTTTTATTTTTAATAAGGTTAAATTTGCTTTTCTGAGTTTTGAATTCTAGAATTTCTGGACTTAGAATACATCATAAGTATGTATATTTAAAATATTTTTATATAACCTGTTCAATGAAGGTCTAGATTGACTTGATTAACATATATAAAGAAAAATAGAAAGGAACTCTGTTAAGACAAATATTTTCTGAACCTTTTAGATTTTAATAAAACTTATATGAATGATTTGTCTGTACAGATTAGTTAAAAATGAAAGACTAGTTACATATAATGTGATGAAGGGATTCTATAAAAAAAAAGATTAATGAATAAAATATTTTTGGCCAGTGGGCAAATAGGAATAAAATATATTTAATTTAATATTTTATGGTTAGTAAAAAGTATACTTACCTCATGTCTAATTTACAAAGTATAACTGTGGCTTTATATCATATACAGATCAAATTGATCTTCCCCAAGAGTGAAAACTAAAATACCTATGAAAATTAATAAATTAAAAGATAAAGGGAAAATATTTTAGACATATTGATCTTATATCAAGCAAACTTGCAAACCAGTGTTATTAGTTTCAAAAGTAAATCATACTATCTGCAAAAAATGACAACTTTATTTTAATTTTCTGATCCTTTGGTAATTTTTCTTGTAAAATTACTAGAATAGCTAGAAAATCACAATACAGTGTTGAATAGAAGTAGCACAGGCATTTGTTTCTCATTCCTGGAGTGCATTTAAAATGTCGTCATCAGGTATGATATTTGCTGTATTACTTAGTTTTATGAGATAAATATATTGGGTTTTTTATCTTCGATATATAAATGTACTTAATTATAGTAATAGATTTTCTAATTTTGAAACATTCTGTCACTCTTGGAATAAACACAAGATATTAGGTATTTTCTTAATATATGACTGAATTTGGTTTGCTAATATTTTCTTTAGGATTTTGATATCTGTGTTCTCTGAGTAAGATTTGTTTTCTTGTTTTGTCTTTCTCTGGTGGGTTGAAAACATGGTTAGGCTCAATAGACAATATTGAGGTGATGTTTCCTCTTTCAAATTTCTGAAAGAACATGATTATTGGTATTATTCAATATTCGCAAGAACTCATCAATAAAAAAGTGGAATCCTGGTGTATTTGTGGGAGGTTTTTAATCTTTATTTTAAAAATGACATGTTTCTTTTTAAACATATTTAGAACCAAATGTATTTTTTTTTTCTTCATTGATTTTAGTAATCTTTATTTACCTAGGGATTTTCCAGTTCACCTAAACTTGAAATATTGTTGACATAAAATTATTCATAATATTTTTTATCTTTTTATTTCCTGTTACATTTATAGTCATGTCTTCCTTTTAATTCCTAATGTTTATGTTTGGTTTCTTTTGTTGTTAATTTTTTCCCAAGGCTTGCTAATGTTATTAGTCATTTTGCTGTATTGCCCCTCTTTTATTTTTCCTCTCATTAATTTCTACTCTTAAGTGTATTCTTTTCTCTCTGCTGTGTAAATGCTTTTGCATCACTTCTAATTTAAATTTGTAACTTTTTAATTTTAGCCTTTACTTTTTTTAAATATAATCCTATTAATCTAAATATTTCCCTCTGAATACTGCATTTACTGCTTCCACAGGTTTAAAAAGCAGTATTTTCATTATCATTCACAGCTAAGGATTTTATAATTTATAGGGTTATTATTTGTTTAAAAGTATATTTTATTTTTTGTTACTTACTTTTGTTGTTATTGATGATTAAGAGGTAGAAAACATAGGATTGAAATTACAAAGATTTACATAGGAGACAAAAATTTGATAACACTGAGAGGGCTGATACTTGAGGTCATAGAGTAGATACACTGATTATTGTGGCAATTATGGAGTGAGGAAGGAGCCAAGAAATGACTCCAGAAGACCTGGAAATTTTCTATTTGTCTATTTTTTTTCAATTCGCAGAAAACTCTCTTTTTATTCCTCCAAAGTATTAAAATAACCCTTTAGGTAAGCTAGGAGAGAGAGAGTTTGTCTTCCCTTGGGGAAATCACATACAGTTTGCTACAAAGGCTAATTTAATTCTCGGAAAACCAAAATAGAAAGTCATTGTTACCTTTTCAGTTTTCCAGTCTAAAATATCACTCTTGCAGTGGGATCAGGGAGTCATTTGCTCTGGGGAGGTGTCTGCCTCAGCTTTTAGCAACTGTACTTTCTGCTAGTAGCATGTTGTCCATTAAGTACAGATTTCACTTGCCACTTACCTGATTAGAATGTTAGAAACAGAAGGGATCTTTGAAGTCACCCAATCCAACCCCCTTATTTTACATTGGAGGAAAATGACACCCAGGGGAATTGAGTGAATTAATTTTTCATGGCTCTTTCTTCCTTAGTCCTATTTTCCTCCATTGTTACATCTTACTGGAGACACTTCAGTTTTGTTTTTTGATTTTGTGTTTGTTTTTGTGTTGTTCTTTGAATTGCAAATCTGATAATCTGACTGTAATTCTAGACGCACTCTCAACACATTTAAGAAAAACATAAGGTGCTTCTAAGGGGCCTGCGAAGTCTTGCCTTCTGTCTTCTAGCCTCATCTTCTTTCAGGCTTCTCCTGGCTCTCTGCTGTCACAGTGAACTTTTCTTCCTGATGCTTCTCTGTCTCCTGTTGCTGCAGGGCACTGGGGCTTAGCCTTGTTTCCTTCCCTTTACTTAGTTAATTCTAATTTGTTTTTCAGATCTCTGTCCTTTGGCAGTTCCTTAGAATATCTTCCTTTCCCTTCCTGTCAACTAACCTTTATAAATTTGTATAAAATAAAGAAACAGACTCTCCACAGGTCTTATTTATTTTAATTTGGATGTTTATTTTCACCTTAAAAAATGTGAGTATTTGATAAAAAGAGACCCCCACCCCCAGGCTATAAGCTCCATCAGCACTGCACTTAATACAACATCTACCACATGATATTTGTTCACTAAGAAGTATTGTTAGCCTAGACTTGAAACCCAGCTACAAGTCCTGCATTTTTCAATTGTATCTGTCTGTATCATCAGCAGAAACTCTTTGCAGTTTATTTCTAACATGAAGTTGTTTTCATCTCTATAAAAATTAGGCTTGTACACACTGGAATTTGACAAAACATTGTAAAATGACTATTACTCAATAAAAAAAAATGTTAAAAAAAATTAGGCTCGTATGTATAAAGCCTTAATGAGTTTGCTACACACTGAAGTCAGCAAAAGTGAATAATAATAAGACATTAGATACTCATTAAATTATTGAAGTCTTGCTAATTTCTGAAAGTGTGCTATGCTGGTTTATTTGACATGGTTTTCTTTGTGTTGAAACCAGTTAGAGAGGTCATTAAAAACTAATTTAAATTTATGGTTAGTCTTATTTTCTGATTCATGTCATTATTTTAAAAATAATATCATTATTTATAGCATAATTGAAAAATTCTTAAAGTCACACTTTCTTTGCTAATCAAAATATAATATTCTTTCTTTTTTTAATCTGGAAAGCATTGCTTACATTGATAGTATTATCATCATCATTATCTACATTACTGAGTGCTTATATATAAACCCTGTGCTACATTTATAAATTATAATACTAGATAGTTGTAAGCACTTTCCAGTTAGCATAAAAAAGATTCTCAGTGATCTCAAGGAATGTATAATTAAAAGAGACATACGTCAAAGTAGATGTAAATAATAAACTAAGTCATTTAGGAAAAGAATGGGTGTAAGAATAAATACACCAGAATAATGGAAAATCTGCCACTGCCATCTAGCATCTGTGTCCTTCTCTAAGTGTCCTAGTTTCTGGTTCCTTTTGTTTTTCATGTTTGAAAACCACTCAATAGATGCATATAATAGATTTCATATGTTCTGGTTAAAAAAAACAGGAACACTTTGCCTCAGTTGTGACACTTTATTATAATGCTACAGAAAGCAGTAGGCAAGACCACATGAGGGTATTAGCAGTTACAGCATCCATCAGGACCAGTAGTAGCTCTAATTGGCCAACTACAGAAGGTGGAACATTGGGAGCTCTTTATGTTGTTAATTCAGTTACAGTCATACCGTCTACTGTCCTGCTGCTAAATAACTGCCTGGAATCTGAACTCACTTTTTACATAATAAAGTCTTGGTATTTTCCACACAAAGTCTTAAATAAAGCTTTATTTATTGGGGGAGATACTCTGTTCCATTAAAAATGGCAATATAATTCACATTATTCTGTAATATGTATAAAATCTTACAAAACTCAGTTTTCCACATTAAAACTTCAGTTCCAAAACTACTTGAGAGGAACAAACAACTCTCACGGAAAAGTTGTTAGATTTTTGTGCTTGTTCTTGTGTTAGATTTTTATGCTTATGAACATCTAAACATCCATTCTTGTCACAAAGGCAGTCTTCACCAAACATCTGCAGAAACATTTGGAATGCTATTGTTATGAAAGGAATTGTCCAAGTGTGCATGCTTTTATAACATACCATTATGGTTGGATTGATAGTCTTGAAAAAAAGAATTCTGAATACAGTATAATGCACTGTCTTAATCATCTGTCACTGTATATTAGATGAAATGACTTGTTTGTCATAGAATTCTTCAGAATGGCAATGTGAGTTGTCTTCTAGAGTTGCAAGTGTTATGTCACCTGAAAAATTATTCACTGCAGTCTACTTATTTGCTGAGGTAAGCATTGTAAACTTTAGCAAGGACTCTAGCTGTCTATAAATCATTCTTTGCTTTTTACTCTTAATTCACGTTACCCATAATGTTCATTTGTTGTCTCCCACTCCCTCCATTTTATGGCTAAAACACAATGCTGATTTTTATTTTAAGTGTATTGTCTCATTATGTTGTACCTCCTACTTCCTCAGATTATGGCTTTAAGTTCTGAAAATGGAATAAGGTAGAGCACCTCTTGTGAGTTCAAATAAACCACCACAGACTTTATTTAATTATGGTGTGACCATGTAAATCAATAAGTAATGTAATCTTTTCCATAATTAAAAATAATACAATCTATATTTGTATACTACTGTTAGAGAAATTTATAGTGTAAAAAGACCAATTAAATACAGGTTTTAGGAGCAGAGATCTCATATTTTCAGTAAAAAGGGTGTGAATAATAAAAGAGGAAGGCAGAATTAACTATTTTCTGATGGACCTAGAATTGAGTGATTCCATTAAAACAGATTTAATAAATGGCAGTCTTTCTGTTTTTCAAATATTTATGGAAGCAAAACAATCACCGCAAAATTATTAATATGTTTTGAAAAATGAGCATGACCTAATCATTGCACTAAATTTTACAGTTATCACTGAGTTAAATCAAACAACTTAGAAACTTAAGAATTAGAGTAAAAGAACATTCAGTGTGAGTTTTAAAGAGTCAAATGTTTACATAAGTTAAGTAATAAATAATTTGAGAAAATTGAGTAATCATTCTATAAGATTATTGAGAACATTCATTCTGCATAGTTAATGCCAAAATCCTGGGCCTGCTTTGTTAGACAGCAAGTCTGTTTTACCCCACTGTTTATTCCCTCTCTAGCCAGATCACAGTTGCTCATACCATCTCAACCCAGTGTTTTGTTTGGCATCACACAGTTTCTCAGTTTTGCATGCTTCCTAGGGTGGGTGTGTCTGGACTTGCATGTATTTATCCATAAGGTTTTGCCTACATGTGTTTCCTGATTCACTAAAAATTAAATTAAAATATTCAATAAATATCTACTATGTGCAGTGGACTGTATATTTTGCAGTGTTGGTTGGGGAGACATGAGGAAGGCAGTGGCTGCCATCTAAAATCTAAAGAGGCAAATAAAAGAGAAACAGACACACACAGAAACACAAAACCTACAAAACAAGGTGGAAGAAAACACTTTTTACTAATGAAACGTAAATATACAGGCATTGTTTGTATATATGTGGACATTTTTGCAGTGTGTTGTTTTTGTGCATCCATTTCTACCTTTAAATAAGTACATGTTCAAGTGTATTCTCATGTGTGTATAATATTTATTCTCCCAGTTCCAGCTGTATGCCTATGTGTGTTGGTTTCTCCTTATTGAAATCACATCTGCTATGTGCTTCCTATATCTGTAAAGCTCACTTAGTGAGAAAGATATATTTATCTAGGTAGATAAAAACTAGGATGAGCTGAGATGTAAAAGAGTGTAAAATCAAAAATTACTCAGTGTTTGTAGTCTTGAATCTACCCTGAGGGTCTTCTTACTGAGATGAAGTAAGGTTGATAAGTGTATCTTTTCTTAATTAAAAGACTGATGTTGTTCTACATAAAACTATTATCTATTCTTTGTATGAGAATAGGCATTTCTGAGTTGGGGTTTTGAAGCCTGGAGCCTCCATTTCTAATAGACTAAATGTTCTAAGCCAATGAGGAACCGGTCCCTGGAGTAAGAAAGGGAAAAATAAGATAAAGCAAAAGAGGAGTCACAGGGAGAAACTGAGCCCAAATTGCATTCTGTTTTCCCACACCACTTCCATGTGAACTTCCCACCCTGTCACAGGGTAAGCATCTGGCAAATGGCAGCCTCCTACACCTGGCGTCTCCACCCTAGTCCCACCCTCCATTCCGTGGGGCCTTACTGGTCAAGGGGAGAATAAATTAGGAAGATTGCTCTGAAAGGGAGGAGACAGGGCCAAAAAGACTGTGTGGGGCATCCTTACTGAGCATTTTCCCAGTGACAGGGGTGAGACAATCATCATTCCACTCATTCAGTTTGGGGTAATAAATAAGGCAGGGTTGGATAAAGGGACATTTCTCTCATGGAAAATGGAGCAGAAGTCCTTTCTCTTTTCTAGGCATAGGAGAGGTTTTATAATAATTATCTACAACATGAGAATGAAGAGAGCAAAAATGAGAACTTCTGTGTTTATGCCGGTAGAAAGTCAGGAAATTTTCAGATGAGGAAAGTAAGCCATGGGGCCGTGGGGCTGAGTGTGATTGTGGATGATGGTGGCAACTTGAGTAGGATCACGAAGAAACGAGGGCATAAATATGCTTAAATCATGTTGACTGGGAGTTGATTCAGAGTTCAAAGAGACAAGAAAAATTGCCTATGATGAACCCTCACTGTCAATGATGAAGAGTCATTTGAGTTGTGTAGACATTTCCATTTCCACAACATGTCAGACGTTAAAAAAAAAAAAAATCACAAAATAATTTTCCAGCCGTGTTTTACTTCCCATTTGCTATGCTCTCATTTTTTTTCCCTACTTCTCTTGTTCATAGCTTTGGTTGCAAATTGAAGAGAGCCAGCTGAGCAGAGCTGAACTTCCATATAACATAACTAAGAACGAATGAGGAGGGTGTGTGTACATAGTAAGAGGAAAGCAGATTTGAAATTCAGTTATAATCATATTTGTGTCTATATGCATTTGTTATCTCTTGTGGATAAGATAATCTATTTCATCAAGCTACATTTCAATACATAAGCTCAGTGTAGTCATATGCATGAGGTTTCTATGCACTTTCTTTATAAAACATTTACCTTACTTTGATTAGAAATATGTTTGGAAATTAAAATCCATCTTTATTGACAGAATTTTTGGAGATGCAAGTATTTAATATCCTATAAAGCTGGTCAATAAAGCCACTTATCTTTAATACTTAGTTATTACTGCACAGGAAAGAGCCTGGTACTCTATGCTATGTTCTTCCTTTAATACATTGCTGTAACTGGAGGCATAATGGATGCAAGGACCAACTTTGATAAATGTCCTTTATATACAGTGAATATTCAGAAATTTCACTGTAGGAAATGTGGAAAAGACTAACTTTTCAGGCAAAATTACATGGAATAAAGTGTTTAATGCCTAAAGTGATAGATACCATTTATCTTTAAAATAGATTTTCAATAGTAGTTAAATAAAACCATTTACATTTTTCCTAATTAGAGGTTACTTTGACTTTTGAACTATGGCTTCTAAATGTTTATTTTCATAAAAATATTTCTATATTAGTTCATATTGAGTTAAGATCTGCCTGTAGAATTAAACAATGTTAAACATGACTGAGCTCTAAATTTTTTACCTCAGAGAAAAATACTATTAATGGCTGGGAAATATAGTCCCTTGTGTTGACTTATTATTAAGTAATAAGTATGAATACATCCCCTTATCAAATACATGAATATATCTCCTTGTTAAAAATGTAAATAAATACAAAAGCATATAGAATAAACAAAACAGAGTCAGTTTTAGTATCTTTTCCATAGAGATTATTATACAATTACATTGATGACCATATGATGATAGCACCTCCAAAGACAGAGATGTTAGTTTTTTCACCAAGTACTAGCTGTAGTAATGTCTGCTTCATTTTCAGGAAAAGTCAAGTTTAGATTACTGATGCTATTGTGATGATTTTAAGACAGGGAAGTTAGTCTAGCTTTCTTGAAAATTTTGGACAAATACTTTTAAATGAATTCATTATGGACTAAATAGGTGATTGAATGATAGTGCTTATTTTTAATGCATGAATATCCACTGCAGTTTCCTGATTTGTCTCACACACATTGGCACCATCTAATATACAAAATAAGTATATTTTTCTTCATTGTGTCAAGTCTTACCTTACTACCTTCTGATACTAAAGGCTGTATCTGATGGAATCAGCCCTGTCTAATTCCTTAATCTAAATTGAAAATATATTTGAGGATATGGCCCTTTAAAAAGTGCATCTGAAAGTAGTCTGGTTCCTTCCATTTTGGTGTCTAGTCCTGTCCCATCTTGTGAAGTTTGGGCTGCGGCTTCTTCTAATCCTTAATGATTGTGGCTGGTTTGCCTGCTGGGCCTTTTGAACTCACCCTGTGCTTAGTTCCTACTCTGGGTGATGTTTGAACCTGAATTTGGACTCAGCTTTGGCCAAGTGAGCTGGGATAAAACTCTCTTGCCCTGTTCTATGAGGCTTTCCTTCTCAATTGTGGTAGCTGTAACAGATACTCTCAACAACTAGGGAAACTTTCTAGATATTCTCTGGGAGATGATTGGGGCTTTTTGTAAAGTTACCAGTGTATGAAGGTTTGATTTTTCTTTTAATTGAATTAGTCATGGTGGGAGAATTGGAACTTTCTAGACTGTATTTAAGTATTATTACTTTAAAAGTTTTAATTGCATAGGAAGGAGGGGTGTGTGATAGTGGAGTTGGGGAAAGCAAAGCAGTATTTTCAGTATTTTAGGTCCAGTCTTGTAGGCACCTAACCATACCTAATACCTTTGTCCTTCTCTCCCAATAAAACTTCTTGAGGAGAGCTCTGTCAGAGTAAAGATTATTTAGCCACTTTGAACTTGAACCCTGGCTCCTCTCCATAGGTGGTAGTTCTATTATCCAGAGGAGCTTTGTGAATCTCCCCAGATTGTTTCTACATCTTCTTTCTCTCCAGCCTAGTCTTCCTTCACAGCCTTGCAGTCATGGCCGTGCTGCCTATCATGACTTACAGCAATTATTACAGAAGCTAAGTTGAGAATGCAGGAATTTTTATTAATGATAACCCTGCAAAATAGAAAAATATAAGGTGAATCCTCTGTGTGAGGCAAGCATTAGCTTCATAAGGAGAGTATAGAAATGTGCAATGAAAAAGAATTCTGTTTCAGGTTCTTTAAGACATATGGCAAAAGCCCAGAGAATTGTCCCTTGGGACATGACTTTAAGAGTTGAGGAAATAACTCTGTAATTCTGGAAGAATCAAAATTTGTGCCATCCTGTGGTATTTTTAAGAAATTAAGTGAGGGCAGTGAAGAAAATAGCATGACAAATGGATTACATAAATATGTTGACTGGGATATATTGTAATTCATAGATACAACTAAGAAGAAAGCACAGGCTTTTTAAATCTCTTAAAATGCTTTAAAATAAGATATCAAAATACAACTATGCCAAATGATCTGAAATGCATGTAACATCTATATTTACATATAATGACCAGTTTGCAGGTAAGAATTAGAACAAATTTTGCATTTTAGGTAATTTTTTTCCGTTTCCCTGATGAATCTTTTTCTTTATTATTGAAGTATAGTCAGTTACAATGTGTAATTTTAAAAACTGCACCTCACATGGATCCTGCTAATGTGGTTTTTCAGTATCTCTCTGATTAAATGTTAATAGTACATTCTCAAAAGTAAAGACCAGAAAACTGGAATCCATAAAAGTACCCTATGATGTCTACATGTTATATTGTAGTTTTCCCTTTAAGTATAGATTTTTATCTGTTCTAAAGAAAGCAAAACTTTTAAAATACTACTTAGCAATCTTTTGAAAAACAGGCAGTTTGACCAAAAATACTACATATATTTGAAGACTACTGTTCATTTACTATTCAGTTTTTCTTCTACTTTCCCCATCATATCATATGATCAGTTTGAGAATTATCTTTTGTATTTGTTTGACTTTCGTACTCTATCAGTGCTTCACAGCTCAGGCAATAAAATAAATTTCTAGTGGGCTATACTTAGCAAGATTGTATCAATTAAAGGGACAATTAAAGCAAACAATCTTTTATAAGTTGATTTCTGAATAGTTGCATTTTCTCAACTTTATGATACTTCTAAATATTTTATGAATAATACTACAGTGTTAATTCTCTAAATCCTAAAAGTAAATGTATAATATGTGCCCATGTTCAAAATCAGTGAAAAATAACTGAAATCATGAGAAAAAATTAAAACTTATTTTTATTTCAATCTCTGTATTTTTTCTCCCAAAGATTCCAATTTTCTTATTTTATTTTAATATTGTATTATTTTGATAATTTTAAAACCAGTGATTATTGAATGATTATTACGTGTCAGGTGATGTACCTCACGCTTTTTATTCCATATAGATCACATCCTTACAGAATCCTCACAACAGTGGTTCATGTGATTGTCTTCACTTTACAAATGAGGGAATTATATCTTAAACATTTAAGAAACTTGACAAAGTCATACAACCTATAACTGTTAGAGCTAGAAGCTAAACCTAGGTACTGTCTCAGAGTTTGTGCTTTACCTACCAAACAATTTATTGTACCATAAGATACTATTTTTTTTAAGGACTCTAATTTATCAATTATTTCTGAAAGGATTGCATTAATTTGTTATTTACATTATGATGTAAGAGTTTTTTTTGATAAGTTTCTGTGTAATGAGATATTTTAGGTAGGTGACATTCTATGTGATGTCAGCATATCAAACATGGTAAGTAAGCAATAACATTTTTCTACTTGTCTCCTATAAATAGCCTAACCTATAGAATTCTATCTCAGTGCTAAAATTATTTTGGTACAGGAGACTTCAAATTATATCAGGTAAGTACATTTTTGCTTTAAGAAGTCTTGATGTGCTGGGATGGAAAAAAAAAATGAAAGAAAAATTATCAAAAATGAATCCTAAATCAGTTTTTAGCACTTGCCAATTGTCAGACATTTAATGGCTATGTAACAAATATTACATTCAATTAATGAACACATTAATTAATTAACTTAAAAGATTCCTTTGTAGAGCCTCTCTTTATTTTCAATCATTTACGAATCTTTGTTTTGAATCTTGCTTTTAGAATTTTTTTTTGTTAAGTGAAAGAAAAGCCATCTCATAGTTGCTTAATCAGAGTGAATATTGGGAATAGGGCTGACTTCAGCTGGATTTAGAAATAAACAAAGATCTCAGTTTTTGGCATCTTTTTTACGTCTTGGCTCTGCATTTTGCTGTGTTTGACTGTCTCTGGTTCCTCATGGTAACAACATGGCAGCAGTAGCTGCACACCCTGCATCCTCTCAAATTTCAGTCCAAAGGCAAATACCACATTCTTCCTTCCCAGAATCAATACCAGAAGACTCATGGTGTACTTTTGGTTCTGGAGAGGCAAATATACTGTAGCCTTCAAGAAGAATGTGTGTAACTATATTAGTTTGGGGATTATAATTTTTAATTTTTAAAATTCCTGATTCTTTTTAGCATCAGGAAATTATGTATTCATGTGAAAGAGAAAAATTCGATCTTAAAAATGCATTAATTTGGTAAATCACCAAGTTAAACATACTATCTTCTACCATACTTTGATAAAGCATCATAAAGAGTTATAACTTATTTTGGTGTCCTAATTTAATGAGGAGTGTGCAGTGTATGCATCTGTTTCATTGTTAGTTGTGCACTCCTTGTGATTCTGATTTTAAGTTACCTTTTTATTTCACACACAGGAATTTCTGTATCAGTTCACAGTGAGGACCAGAATATGCACTTATGGGGACTCAGTGAAACAGAACCCAGCCAGCTTGAATTTCTTTGAGTATTTCTGTCTGGCTTTCATAATGTACAATTAATATATAAAAAAAAAAAACCCATTTAGCTTTTATCAGTTAGTCAGGATCTGTTGGCCTAGTTTCAAAAGTTGGTCTCCTGGGCATAATGGACGTAATTGAAACTCCTGTTAAGTTTTTCCATTTTAATGAAAATATTAAATGACTTGGGGAGCAGCATGGTGAATTTGCTGCCAAGATCTCAGAGGGCTAGGCTGTGATTTCGTTCTGCTTTCTTCTACTATTTTATTCTCAACATTTATAGTTTATTAAAATGATTTCAGTCCTTTGACCCTGTTTTCAGATCATTGCTTTCTAGGGTGACTTGACTTTTTATCTTATTTTCATAATTTTCTCTTTGTAATTGAAAGCTACAAAAAAGGAACAATAGAGAAGGGAAAATGGAAATATACTCATTAAGTCTGTGGTTTTGCTTTTCTGAACTACGGATGAATAAAGCAATATAGGTTGGTCTGCTTGGAACTTCAAAGAGCTTTGATTTAAAATTTTTTCTAATTATTTGTTTCAGAATATTACTAACTGCAATTAATTTTAAAAGTAGTTTTAATGTTTTCTGGTAGAGAAGAAATCAAATACAATTGAAAGTGCTCTTTAATATTTAGGGTGTGCATTTAGAATAAAATGTTAATTGCTGATTACATTTCTTTTACTTGGAAAAGTTAAAGCTTTTTACTTAGGCTGCTGGTATTGTATGTCTTTTTGACGTTATTTTCAATATTTTTGTGCCGTCTACATTAATTGCTTTCAAATATAAAAGTAGGAAAAGACACAGGATAAGAAATTAAATTAAATTTCAGCAGAAAGTAAGTTTTAATTCTGCATTTCCATACCAACATTCACCTGTTTCACTGCATAAAAGTGAGTTGGCTTAAAACCCAAATTATTAAAACACTTCATTAAGTAAATTTATCTAAAGATACAGTGGATGGATTTCTGGAGAGAGAAAACATTACGAACATTACTAGTTATTAATATATTCACTTTTGTCTTATTAATTAATAAATCCATCCACTGTTCATTGTACCCCTGAGATCAAATAGGTACCATCCTAAGTGACCTCTGTACAACGTCTTATTTGATGTCCACAGTATCATCGCATGATCAATTACATTTTATAGATGAGGTACTAAGTCTTCCAATAAGTAGCTTGCCTAAGGTCACATAACCTTGGAGTCAGAATTCAAATTTATGATATGGAATCTAAAGCCTGCTTTTAAATCTGAATTGACCTATGTTATCCCCAAATGTCTCTAAAATCTAAATCCCTAAGTAACTTGTTTTTTGAAAGAGAAATATTAGGTAAAATATGTAAACTTAATTTATGATGATTTTAGAGATAACCCTATTATTCAAGGGAAAAGGACTAATAAAACTTTCAGCCCTAAAAGGGAAATAAAATATTATTTTAATATTTTAAATATGATATAAATCCACACTATTCTCAGAAATTCAATGCAACATATATATTAAATATCAAGTGTTTTTTATTCTTAAAGTTTGAGGTTTATTATTTCTGTAGTGAAAGTAAAACAGTGATACAAAGAAAAAATGTAATAGAGCGAAGGCTGGTGCCTTTTGAAATTGTATGAACACTGCATTATTTTAGAATAGTTTTCTGTGGTTTTTTTATGGCAGATTCAAAACAGCTTGTAAGGTAATGCTTGTTATTAATAATAGAAAACAACAAACTCTAAATCAGCATCTTAGATTTCATAATTTGGTTGTGGACAGGGTGTCAGCCTATATAAAATGGCTGAGCTGTCTTGCTTTGCTATAGCGAAACAAAAGCCAAAATAATTTTGATTTTGCTTGAGGAAATTACATGCTGCATGGTATGTAATCTCGTGTTCAGCAATAAACATCAACAAGAGTGGTAGTCATAGTAGTAGTAGCAGGGGTGGTGGCCATGGTGGTGGAGGTGATTCTAGTGCTAGTAGACAGACTTGAAGGAGTACCATCTATGTGCTGGCAACACTGCCAAGTGAGAACTTACATGATCTCTTTTATTATCCCGAACAAATTTTAAGGTGTGTGTGTGATTTTATCCCTGTTTTACAGATGAAAATACTGAAGTTAGAAGAGTTAAGTTGCTGTCTTAAGGGCGCAGTATCAGAAAATTTTCAGAGTAGGGGCTCAAACTCAGTTGCATCTCTCCCCCCCCCCCCCAATTTTTGCTATTTTTAAGGCAAAGCATCACACACTATGATTAATCTTATAGTAGTATCATGGAGTTTGAGATTTAAAATTGAAAGAGTACTTAGTAATTCTGAATTTTAGAGTTGATTATATTTTATATTTGATGCATGAGAAAGACATTTCTGTATGCTGAGTCTGCAAAATGAGCAAACTAATGCCATCTTTCTTCCAGATTGTTTCTGATAAACAAATGGGTATGTATAAAATAATAGAAAAAGTTATTTTAAAATTATTTAAACTCAGGATACATTAAGAGAACTCTTTTTAATTGCTATTCACTGTTATGTGCTGAGGGTAAAAAACAGGAATGGTTTAGAGACCAACCTTCAAAGCAGTACAAATAAATAAATTAATAAATTAATAATTACATAAATAAATAGGGATCTACACAGCTGTGCAAGCAAAAAAATTGGCATGTCAGATAACCATTCAGGTTTAATGAGTATAGTAGGCATATGTAATTTTTACACACCAAACCACCCTTTGCTGGTAAAAAGACCTATTTCTTCACAAATCACAGATCCACATATTTTGGACAGGGCTTCCTCTACCCCTGGGCTCCAGGGATAGACACCACAACTCAGGCTTAGCCAATGAGAGGGCCATGACTGTAGTGACTGATCTGAAAGAAGGATCATGACACAAGCAAGCTAGATAAAGGAAAAAAAAAAAAAAAAAAAGAGAGGAAAGAGGGCATGGGGAGAGAGAAAATAATAAAACAGAACAAACTATTTCCAGCTTTTTTGTCCATTGGGCATCTTAGTCATATAAATCAACAAATTACTGCCTGTTGAAAACTATTCTGAGCTGATTTTCTGTTACCTGTAGCTGGCAATCCTGTCTAATAGGATATAAGAGTTGTATATGATCTGGAAATTTTGACTAGGCCAGGAAGATTGACTTAGGCAGTGTGATTATGGTGATTAATTTTAGATGAAAATCTAAGGTTAGAGTTGACAAGATGCTTATAATTTTCTCAAGAGGACTGGTATTTAAGCAAGGTCTTGAAGAGCAAAATCAAGAGATGACACTAAATCTCATCATGGAGAAGGGGGAAGGTAGCTGTCACTGAAAGCCTAGCAGATGCCAGGCAAGGAGCCAATATTTTACATATACATTTAGTTAACTTAGTGAGGAAATTACTTGTATCTTTTTTACTAACTTTACCAAACATATATTAAGATACTTATTCAATCTTGAAAGTTTAAGAGAGTGTTGATATCTCTTATGGTCTAGCACAAATAATTAGGAAAAGTGGCATGATGTGAATTTTAATCTAGGAAGAAACTTCCTGGTTCAGAAAGAAAAATGGACAGTAGGCATGGGAGATTAGAGTAAGCAACATCCACCGAAACTTTTAAATTTAGTTATATTAATTAAAAACATTCTTGATGAAGAAAGGCTAAGGTGACAGATGATCAGTCTTCACTGACAAAGCAGCAATGGGAATGGGTAAAATTAAGAAAGATTTGGGAGACATTGTGGAGAAAGAATCAACAGGCCTGGAGAACTAAAAAGAATGTGGGGTATAGTGGAGATGGAGTATGTTTCCATGGAGATTTAGGAGAGTGGAGGATTTATTAACAGAAGCAACACCTGGAGAATGAGGAATATATTAGCAGGTAAGAGGGTTATCTATAAGGACACTAATTGATGCAGCTTTGGAACATGGGGGTTTGAAGGACCTGAAGTGTTCTTGCTGTGAAGACCAGCATTCATTCTTGCATCATTTCAAAAAATATTTATTGAGTACCTTACTATGAGCTAAGTACTCCTCTAGACAAATTTCTGGCTCTCAGGGGCCTTATATTCTAGTGGTGGGATGCAGAAAACAAACACATGAATAAATATGTACTGTATCAGTGGTGAAAAATTATAGAAAGAAAAATAAAGCAGCATCAGGGGATCTGGGGTTGTTATTTTATAATCCTGGATGGTGAGGGCCTCTCTGAACTGAGATCTGAAGAAATTGAGGGGGTGCGCCATAAGGATATTTGGAGTAAGAGAATTTCAGGATTTATGTTGTATTATTTATTTACATACTTGACTGCAGTGTGAACTCCTGAAAGAGCCTGCTATACTTACCAAAAAAAAAAAAAAAAAAGTTTGGTTTCAGACTTCATCATATCAATCCTGGATTGTTGCTTTAGTCTTTCAAAAGATCTTGATTTGCTGAACACACCCTCCCTTTATTGTCCACAAGTTCTAAATTTTCCAACAAATTTTCGTTTGGGGTCATTTGCTCCAAGAAGCCAGGGTAGATAAAATATTCTTTCATACACCCAAACATACTTCTATCATAATGCTGTAGATTTAAGAGTCTATAAAGTTCTCAAAGACAAATACCTATGATTTAACTCTAGCAGAGTGACTTACTCTCAATAAAATTTTGTTGAGTTGAATTAGAAGTAATCTGGATTGACTGAAGCATAGGATATATATAGGTGAGAGAATGACAAAAAATATGAGGAAGAGAAGACATAAAATATGAAGGTGTCAAAAATAACTAAGGCAAAATTGCGAAACAGCTGATTCAGTAACTAAACTGACATGTCAACGAATGAATCAAACATGAGGAGAAGGCTGCTGCTTCTGTTACAGTGCCATCCATTTTCTCCACTTTTCCTTCTATTTCTAATTAAGTAAAGCTATATAAATATAGCCCATAGCAGTGTCTCACAGATACTTAGGATTCAATAAAATATCCACATTTAGAGTTAGG